>NC_048895.1:23315795-23416558 GCF_011077185.1 Oxyura jamaicensis
GGGGGGCGCCGGGGGGGAGCCGCCGGGGGGGGCAGCGGCGCGGCGCGGCCCCGGGACGCTGCTGCCGGGGAGGCGGCGGCGGCGCTGCCTGGCGGAGCGCGGCGGAAGGAGGAGGAAGAGGAGGGAGCTGCGAAAAAAGCGCAGCGGCCCGGGCGGGGGTGGGTCGGTGCATGCGGCGCGGGGCGCAGGCAGCAGCCGGCGGGAGGCGGGCGGCCGGAGCAGCAGCAGCACCACCGCCACCAGCAGCAGCAGCAGCAGCAGCAGCAGCAGCAGCAGCACCGCTCGCTGCCGGGGCCAGGGGCTGCGCGCCGCCGGCCGCACACGTGCGCGCCTCCCCCGGTGCCGCAGCGCCCTGCCGTACCCATCACTTCTTCCCTCCTTCCCTCCCTCCCTCCTTCCCTCCTCTTTTTCCTCCTCTTTTTTTTTTTTTTTTTTTTTTGGTGCCTGTGTGCGTTTTCCACCCTGCTCGCCAGCTCGCTGAGAACAGCCTCTTTTCCGACTTACGCGACTCGCGGGTTTGTTTATCGGTTTGTTCCCCCTCCTACACCCCCGTCTTACTCTATTTTATTTTTTCGCCCCTCCGAATTTCATCCAATCGTAGCTCCTTTTTTGTATTATTATTGTGTTTTTTTTTTTGTGATTTTTTTTTTTTCACTGACGCCTCCCGTGCGTTTTTCGATCGCAAGCCGTCCTTGCGGTCCGGTTTTTAACTGCATTTTGTCTGCAGATCTTCCCTTTGTTTGCACACATCCCCTTGATATTTTTTAATATTTTTTTCCCCTCCGTTGTTGTTGTTAGTTGTTAAAGTCACTCTTTTTTTGGGGGGCGCTGTATTTAAACACTTAAAATGCACTGCTATCTCCTGAGCGTGTTTCTCACCCTGGATCTGGCCACCGTGGCTCTCAGCCTGTCTACCTGCAGCACCCTCGACATGGATCAGTTTATGCGCAAGAGGATCGAGGCGATCCGGGGGCAGATCCTGAGCAAACTGAAGCTCACCAGCCCCCCGGATGAGTACCCCGAGCCCGAGGAGGTGCCCCCGGAGGTCATCTCCATCTACAACAGCACCAGGGACCTGCTGCAAGAGAAAGCCAACCACAGAGCTGCCACTTGCGAAAGGGAGAGGAGCGACGAGGAGTATTATGCTAAAGAAGTTTACAAAATAGACATGCAGCCTTTTTACCCCGAAAGTAAGTCTTCTGCGTTTGTGCATGTGCGTGTAATTTTGCCTCCAAGGCTTGGCAGTGCCCACCGCCTTGAAGTACCAGCCCCGTGCATCGTATTCCTCCTTTTCTGCTCTAATCCTCAGCGTCTTAGATGGTTGCTTATAGGGTTTCTTTTAGGTGGGGGGGATATGAATGTGAACGGTGTGGGGGGCTCAGCTGCCCCCAGATTCCTGGGGTTTCAGACACCCTCGGGTCATCCAGGAGCCCCGCAGGGTACCTGCACTGCCACCTACTTGAGCACGGCTGCCCCCCACCTGGGATCCCGCTCCCCACCCCAGCACCGGCTCGGCTCTCCCATAGCCCCGTGTGCAACCTCCGAAAAGAGCCAATATCTTTCCATTGCTGTTGTTTCCCTTGGAGTGTCTGGATTGGGCAGGTTTCCATCTCTCCATAACTGAAAAGAAAAGGAGGTCTAGAAAAAAAATAGGAAAAAAAATTCACCGCCGGCTTGCCTTCCCTTCTCTCTGTGTCCCTCCGGCACATTGTCCTGCAGACGCTGTGCAGATCAGTACTCGGTGAGGACCGAGGTACAGACATCCTCCCTCCTCTTCCAGCTGTAACTAGCCGCCCAGTTCAGTTCATGGGCGCTTTCATTTCAGGTACAGGAAAAGTTTTCCCTTCTGGTTAGCCTCGGTTCTTGGAACCTGTCTCAGCCCGTCTGCCTTTTTGCTGTTATTAACGACTTTCTGATGATCCACGCCACGTTGTGCACAGTAGAAGGGTACAAATGCTCTGTGCTGACCAAATCCACTTAGCGTGATTAATAATCGTGACGACGTGCCTTTTTGTTTTGGTAGTGAAGTTTAAGTGTACAGGAAAAAAAAAAAAAAAGGAAGAAAAAGCACTGCACTGCACTCCCTTAAAAGAATCTAGATCATCATCATACCGAGGAAAGTGAAATACCAGAAGCAGAAAATAACTCCACCGTTCGCGTATCCAAAGTCGAGCCCGTACTCTTTTCATTTCGTTCCCTTCCCTCTCTCTTCCCTCCCCCGCCACTTGATGCCCTATATACTTACTGTCTGGTTTTGAAAAGCATGTACCTCTTGCTTAAATAGATAATGCAGCCATCTTGGTAACTTTATCTTAGAGTTTCTAATTGCATTTTCTCCTATTTATTTTTAGTTTAGCAAGTTGTAGCTCTGGGGCTTGCTCTGTCTTGCATGTGAGAGTCCCAGGATGCCAGCCAAGGTATCCAAACCCCACGCTCAGTGCAGCTGCCTCCCTTTCTCCCTTTATTGTTAAATGACAGCATCAGGTACAGGACACCCTGGCAGTCAGAGCCATTTTATTATTGTAATTATGGCACCATCCCTAATAGCCATGATAAATACACTCCACCCTTGTTAGCCTGAGGGAAGAAATACTTTTTTAAAAAAATATCTATCTGGAGCCAAGTGGGTATGAGCAAGGAGGTGCCGTGTAATTCACAGCAATAGCGAGAACACAGAAACCGTGTCAGTTTTCTACTAGAGCATGCAGTAGGGTTTTGCTGGTGTAAGTCAGTGCTTTTGGTTTGAGACCTACCAGGTCATGTCCCGAGCAGAGTGATGAGCACCTCTGAACAAAGGTTAGGGAGGCTGTTAGCGGTGGAGTTGACCCTGTGGCTGTCACTGAAGGTAAAACGCCTCAGTCCTGACCACACATCTGTCCTTTTCCCTGGCGTGAGCAAGCGGCAGAGAATTGGTAGTCCTAAATACAGCCACAGACTTTCCAGAAAATTAAAATATCTGTGGTGTGTGACTTGGATGGCACTGACAAAAGAGGATCTATTTTTAAAACGGCAGTGGAGGCCAGATTTTTACTGAAGGATCGATCGAGGTTTTGGACGAGCAAAGGAGATTGCAGGTATCTACCAACAGAGTGCATCACAAGTTTGGGATCAGAGGGCCCTGCAGCAGCCGATCCAGTACTACTGTGCAAGTGCTGTTGCGAACATCAGAGTAAGTAGGTTAACTGTTTTTCCACTGCTCTCTAGTTATACTGGACGGAGTGAACCTTTCCAAAAAAGACAGCAAGGAAGAAATCACTCCACCATATTTTAAAGGAAGATCTTGGAAGCACAGCTCTGGCGGCCCTGGGTGCTTGCTGCGAGGCATCTTGGAGCGGATTTTTTTAACTCTGCAGCTTCTGCTGCACTTGGGGGAGAAGGGGATCAGCACGGACACGCTGGAGGTCACAATCTGCCGGGAGGAAGGCATGGGAAAGATCAGTGGTTCAGTTCTTACCACAAGTTGTTAGCGTTCAGCAACTGACTACAACCCAAGTATTACAAATATGCTCTAATTATACTCATAGTCAGTAATATATCACTACAGATTGCTGATAGGTCTTTGTGGGGCATTTCATAAAGTTCAGTCTAAATATTTTTAGCAATGAGGAGTTTTAAAAGGAAAACTATAGGAGATATTGTATATACCCTAAGGCATATTTTGTCTTAAATATTATCCTTGGCCAACTGTACTGTATAAATACAGTAAATATGAATAGAACTGGCAAGGTGCCAATCTCCTGGGAAGAATTTTAGTCAAGAAGGTATTTATGGGATATAAATAATACTGTGTCAACATTTAAAGAAGGGATCTGATTAGTTTTGAATTTATTCATATTAATCTTTTCACATGCTGTTAGTTTAAGACTCAAAGTAGAGTTATGCTAAGGTTTACTGATAGTGTGCACAGAGGAAGTAAGGGGGCATCTGGCTTGACAGTCTACTTGAGGTTAAAGACACATCTAGTGTGAAAATTCAGCAATCTGGGGACTACTGGACCCAAAGTCAACTGACATGAAAAGTGGTGGCAGAAAAAATACTATAAAGAGGTTGTGAAAAACCCAAAGGCTTTTGTTTGTGAAGCATGCCTGCGTGTGTTGTGCTTGTGACAACATGGATTGAAGTCTGGGAGTTTAAATCTCTCCCAAGACCAGTTGGCAGCCAGAGGTCAAGTCATGTTAGAGGTTTTGTTACTTATCAGTTCCTCATTGATCATCTGGGGCCTGATACCTAACTTAATTATTGATTCGAGGCTGAATAATCATCATTGCACTGAAAATAAACAGAAATTTAATGCCAGCACAGTTATGTATTACAAATTGCATTACTAGGGCATACCTGGGACACTAAAGAAAAGGAGGCAACACGTGTATGCAGGGGGTGGGGACCGATTCTGTAGTTTTTATTCGTGGCAAGTTTCATCACAGTCAATGAGTTGGTCATTACTGATGGTTTAAGCCTCAGTCATGTATATTTTCAATGTTCTGCATGGTGGGAGATAGGTCTGTCAGGACTCAGTAGCCCAGGAAATCACAGTTCTGGGCTTGGTCCTGCTTTTGCATGGATTTTGAACTGTGTTAGTGTACAGTTGCCTCCCCAGGTTCCTGCCTGAGGTTGGTGGTAGGATTTGTCATTTCAGGAGCTCGGTGCCATGAATATTGCTTTACATAGATTGTCATTCTCATGAGCGTTCACCTAATGAAAGACAACATTATAAACTGACTGGGCACAATGACATGCTTCTACTTTATCAACAAGGACTCAATTTACCAGTAATTATATTTATGTGGGCTCCTTGTCTGCAGGGTACAAGAGCTGCTGGTGTGGGAGCAGCTCTGGCCTCCCAGCACCACCAGCATCATCACCATGACATGAACAGCTACAACTGTGCAGCTCACGTGTGTTTGCATTTAGCAGAACAGAGAACTTAATCTTCCAGGATTTCCTATGTTGTTAATGATACGGAAAGAGTCTTAAGAGGAGCAGTGTAGTTTAAAACCTTCGAGCTATGCTGACCTTACGGTAGGGCTCTGGATGCCTACTGCACGTTCACCAGGCTTGCTGTCATTTGCACAGAGGACCTGAAGCAATGTGAGGGCTTCCCTGAGGAGAGACGTGGGAGGAACAGTTCTTTGTTCATGAATGGCACGTATTACAGTCTTCCTATGTGGGGATGTAGAAAACAGGAAATTGCAGATGGCTTTAAAAAGAGGCAGGGTTATTTTCTGGACAGTAGTCATCTACGTGCTACGGGGGATAATAAAATAACATGTTCTGGTGTGCTAACCGAGTACAGCCAAAATCAAAGGGAGCTCTCTTCTTCAACTCCCACTCGTATCAAGCAGATGGTTGGGTGCAGTGTGTGTGTTTCCTGACTGCCTTCTGAATCATCAGTTACTTGCTGGGAGTAGGGCTCCAGGCTGGGAGAGGGGGGAGGTCATGGTCTGGCACGGTAAATCCACCTCACTGCATTTCTTCTGGAGGCGGAAACCTACATCTACAGAAATGCAAAAGACCTGTGTCCCTCTTTCAGCTCCCACTACTGAAAGTTGAGAAGACCTGCAAGAAAAACATAGAGCTGTTGTCCAAAGCTGTTGTTGCAGCCCTCCTAGGTTTTTATCTCTAGTGTCTGTTTTAAAGAGACACGTCCACCCTGTCATTTGTTGAGTGAAAAGGTTAGATGAGTATCACTGCCCCTGCTGCCCCAGCCTGTTGGTGGTGTGAGACTTTTACAGTACCAGAGACCTGTCTGGAAACGTGTAGTTGCCTTCTGATGCTTCGTGAAGCTCTCCCATAAATAACGGAGCTCAGGGCTGGAGGTCTGCTGGGAATGCCCAGTGCTGGTGCTGCTCTTGCTGGCTCTGCTTGACTGTAGGACTGGGTGGGAATACGCAATTGTGCAAAAACAACAGAGCACCATCTTAATCTTCATCAGCCTCCAGTTTTACCCAAAATCATCCTTGGTGCACAGCATCAGAACAATAGTGCATGATTGCATTATTTTGAAGTTGTAACTTCACGGGTATTTCTGTGAGCGTGAGGTTCTTGCTTGCAAAATTGCTGAGCAAAAAGATGGATGAGGACTCTGGGCTATTGTCCTTAGTGAACTTCTTCAGAAAGGTGCTGAAACACATGCAGAGCTTCACATGCATGAATAGACTCATTAACACTAAAGTTATGTGCGTGCCTAATTAGTTTCCTGAACCTGGGGCCTGGTTTACAGGGGATAAGGAAAGCCAGACAGCTCAAATCCCTCGTACTTCTTTGAAATCTGTCATTTAGGCATCAGAGACCAGTCAGGAGGATATACGGTACAAGGTTTTTCATAGAGGAAAGAAAAGGCTCTTCAGTAGCCCTGTGATCCTGAAAAGGCCTTACCCTGTTGGGCAGCTGGCCACTTCTGCCTTTGCAGGATTTCTGCTAGGCTGCTCCTGTTCTGCAGATGAAGAGGAAAAGCCCAGCGTATCGTGACAAAACAAGTCATTAGTCAAGGTACAAGTGTTTCCATTCCTGTTGTGAAACTACATGCTGCATGTTTTTGAGCAGGCAGCTTTTGGCTGGAGAATGATGCACTCCCCAGGTATTACTTAATGCAGTGCTGTGCTGTGGATGTTTCGGCTGATTTGTTTAGGCTGATTTTTTTGTTTTGGTCTTTTGTTTAGAGGAAGTTTGCATTTTGCCTTCCACCCCAGGCTGTTTGTTTCTTTTTTGGTCTGTGCTCTTGACTGATGCCTATCTCTGTCATTGCTGTCAGTTGGCAGGCCATCCAGAGCAGCTATGGTTCCTCTTGAAATGCCTCCTCCATGCTTGTCTTCACTGTCCTTGCTGCTGTTTAGTGACTGCAGCTGGGTACCGAGCCATACAAGAAATACAGCTGAAGGGTGTAGAGGAGAAACTCAAAGATTTGTCTGTGACAAGAGGATGAGGAATTGAAGAAACTTAGCATGAAGGGTTATGCTTTATCTTCTTCCAGTGTGACCAGTTGTTTTAGAGTTTCTGAATGACTCATGACTTCATTTAGTACTGTGGTTCTCTGAGCTCAAATAGCACAGGGTCACATCGGAGAAATGAAGTGCTAAACCTGGCTCCGTTAGACCTGTCAGGTGAGCAGGTTTTTATGTGTTTTTGGTGCTCTGCAAGTTGGTCCGGAATGGAAAAGTTTCATCTTTGGGTAGCAGAGTGTCCTCTAAAAGGGTCAGCTTTTCTGAACTGCACAGCAGCTCATGCATGTTGCTTGGAAAGCTCCCAGCTCCTTGTGAAGAGAGACAGGTGGAGATGAGCTTGGTCAGCAGCACAGAGAGGCTGCTTGTTCACTGTCAGTAGACAGGCACTGCTGAAATACCTCCAATATTGCTGTATGGGTTCTTTAGCATCCATGCTTGGTTTTCAGGGGATGCAAAACCTTGCAGCAGTCCCTGCAGCAGAGTTAGGGCTCTGAGTGTTGGAGAGGACCTTTAGAACATCTCTCTGTCGTTCAGGTTTTAATTTGAAAGATGAGAGAGCTTTGGTGTTATAACATGTTTTAATGCAAGAAAAACAATGCATGATATTTCAGTTTCCATAGGGTGGTCTCAATTCAAGTATCACAAAGTTTCTAAAGATGTGTTGTTTTCTGTTAATCTTGGATTTGTCCCTCTGTCCTTTACACACAAAAGTTCATGCTCTTCAACCCCTGGCACACATTTTTCTTTTACTTGTCTTGTGAAAATATTTCTTTTCAAATAAGCATTATAAGTTGCATGTAAATAGGGTACTGTATTACGCTTCATCAAAAGCTGTAGCATCCTTTTAGGCAAGCTGAGGGGAGGCAAATAGGGAAATGTTGTGATATTGACCTTTTGCTTTGTTTGTTTGGCTCCTTCCCACCATATCTAACCCACGCTGCACTGACAAATACCGCATCTGTCTTGACAGGCGAGTTCACAAATAGCCATTCATTCATAACTTGGAGCTGCTGTAAGACTCCTTATTGATTGCTTAATTTGACAGTTGTGCTTTTGAACAGAGACTTTGAAGAAAGGACTGCAAAATGACCGTACATTCAGTTTGACTTTGTGAAAACCAGGAGGGAGGTCTTGTGTGAAAGAGGATACTGTACTTAAGTATGTATGTGTGCATGTGTGCATGCGCGCGCTCACGCGCGTGCATATATTTAAGAGCATTAAAACATCTGGTGTTGCCAAAGCCCAAATTGGAATGTTCTGGGAAGGATAATTTAATTTTTAGCTTCTGGATTCATTTCAGTGATGGTAATTTCAACACTTCCTGGGGAGAGTCTATCAGTGGTTATGTGCATCAAATGCAGCAGTAAATCTGTCATTCTTTCCATTTCAGTTTTTTGGTCTTACAACTTCGTTATTTTTCCCTGTTTGGCTGGTGTTAGCATCCAATGTTTTCCCTGGCTTCATCTCTTTTAAACCCTTGCCTTGAATTTTAAAAGGCAACCTAAGCCTGCTGAAGTTCCTTCTCTTGCTTGTTTTTGTTTACATATAGCATTTGCAATTCAGCAGCTAGCTCAGCTGAAGTAGTGCTGGTAACTTACCTTTACTATAGCGATGATTGAGAGATAGCAATCAGAACATGCTGGTTTTCACTGGGTGGGGGTGGGACCAACAGCCCCATGGGTGGACGCTGTACTTAGGAGAGTGAGGTACTAGTAGGTATTAGCAGCCCTGACTGTTTTGAAGTGGTTGGAGAGTACCTAGCAATCCCATACTTAATGAAAGTTTCTGGGCAATAATACTTAATAAGCCTGAGCCTGCCATTGTGCTTCCAGATAATTTCCTATACCCCCAAACTAATCAAAGAGTAGCCCTTGCCTGTATGGGCAAGCATTGTCCAATCTAATGTATGCATTAACTCTGGGGTGATTTGGGTAAGCAGTGATGAAGAACTTCTACAGGAGTACCCAGATGTGCGCTAGGAAGAATAATGCCTGCAGAAGTTTTGATCTCCCAAGTGGCATATAAACACCACTCAGGAAATTTACCCTCTTTGCATGCAGCGGTGGGCTCCTTCTTCCCTTTGTATCGCAGCGCCTAGCATTTACGCTTCAAGAAGTTGGTGCAGGAATCAGTCCAGTTGACTGGATCATATGACTTCATGAATACCCAGTAAGAAAAATTTGTGGAGAGTGGGGTCAGGTCCACTGACACGTATGATACCAGCAGTTTGTTTCTTTATCCATATGCCTACAGGCAATGCTTCCATAGGGGGTATTTGCCCTCAGGGAAGGATAAACAGTGTATTATGTTCTCCAACGTGATAGGACATTTTAATCTGCCTGGAGATGTGTTGGATCCATGCAGATCCTTGGTGTTCTCATTCTTGCCCAATCTCTGAGTGATCCAGCCCAGTTTTTTTGGCTGTCATAGTTGGCTCTGGGCCTCCCTGGCAGAGCAAGGGCTATATATGTCTTGTGCCAATCACTGCTCCATATCATTTTTTTTCCCTGATGCACACTTTGGAAGTGAAGTAGCCACATTTCAACATTGAGGGACGCTGAAAGATGCCTGTATGTTTCATTTGTTGTGCTTGTTGCGTGTTTACCTAGCATATAATGGCAGGCTATTGCAGCAGACAGTACATACAGCTTTAGGTTTGCGAGTGAGAAACAAGTTCCAGCTTTCTTGAAAATAAATCTGCTGCTCTGATCTGGTGGTGCGATAGGAACAGAGAGGCTCCCTGCCAGGATATACAATTTGGAAAGCAAGGGAGCTAAGTGAACAGCTTAGTCTCATTTAGGATGGACTCAAACAGATTGCTGGGGGTATGAGCTGTCTCTCCCTCTTTTAATCTGGATTCTTCCATTGCAGCTTACACGTCTCCTCAATGCTAGGAGCAATGTATTTGGAAACTTCACATCCCCCTTGCAAATCAGTGAAGAAAAGAGCCCCAAAAGGATATAGAAAAAGAGATCTTTATAAAGGTGGCCAGAGGCTGAGTTACAACACTATCATGTGTCTGAAGGAACTTACCTCTTTCCAAGTTGGAGTCCTATTATTTACCCACTTTATTGGGAGACTTAATTTTCTCTGGCTGGAAGTGTATTTGTTGAGGTAGAGTCTGGAAGGGAATCTGCCTAATGCACACTTGCCACAAGGCCAGCTATACATGTGATACAGCCAAACCTTTCCGTTTTTCCGCCTTTTGAGAGTATGTTCCCCAGATTAAGGGCCCTGGTCCAAGGCCTGCTGAAAACACTGGAAGTCTTTCCATTGACTGCAAAACTCTTTGGATCAGACATTAAGTGCTGTTCCTTTGTTTCAGAGAACAGACACATCTTCAAGATATATTGGGACACATTACTCTGCTATTCTGCATAAGGCTTTGCAAAACAAAACAAAACAAAACAAAATCAAAAATAAGCACCTTAGTAGCCTATTGATAGAAACATTTGATGGCAGATGGGCAGATATCATCTGGGAACAGCATATGGCAGCAATATGGCAAGAATTGCGGAATAGGAGGCATGAGTTCATGTCCTTTACTTCCTAGATATTCCACACCTCCCCCTATCTAAAATAAATGACCATATGACTGCAAAGGTCTTGGCAAATAAATATGCCATGATATATGTCTATCACCCTCCCCACAGTGAGTTTTTGTCTAGGAGCTCATCACTCCACGTCCAGAGGCTTCTTACAAACAAGGATAAAATCAGACCTTGGCACCCAGAGCAGGGGGGAATCTAAAGGCTGTGAATAAGAATGTGGCAAATCCCTAAGCAATGGACTGTAAAGAAAGGTCAGGCCTAAGCCAACAAGGTGTTTTTATGTTATCAATAAAATCTTGAAAGTCAGTTCTGAATAGATACAGAGCCAAGAAAACAACTTCTGAAAGTCAATTTGTTGCATGATAAATGCTGAGTTCACAAGCTGGAAAGCCAAGTAGTTTGGGAACAAGAGCTGTGCTTATAGCATGGAAGAGCATGTGGTTTTACATTAAGCCTTTCTGACTTGATATGTCACAAAGTGCCTCATGAAATAATGAGTTAACTTCTGAGGTATATTTCTTTTTTTACGTGGATGAAAAGTTAGAACAAATTAATTTTGAGTTGGTAAAGGCACTCCAGATTTTTTCTTGTGTTGTTGAAACCGGAATCTGTGCAGTGATTGTTTAGGAAAGCAGAACCATCATTGTGGCTGGGGTTTTAAGAAGCACCTAAAGGAGTTAGGAATTTCGCTCCTGCTGGTTCCTTCGTAGTCTTTTAGAATCCTAGCCTTTTATTTAGATAAAGCCTGAGTCAAGTAAACCTGCTTTGCTGATTAGAAATGTCCTGGATGTTGTTTTGTGTCACGTTTTTACTACATGTTTTTCAAGCCTGGGAAGACTCAACAACCTCCACAGGTCTTACAAATAAATAAATAAATAAGAGGCAAGAGAGAAGAAGATAAAGAACTTGGTTTATATTTTATCTAAGAAAATCATCTCTATTGTGGCACTTCCTATGTCATTTTGGAGCAAGACTTCATCTGAATTTGGTGTGGCATAAAAACTGAAGGGCTTGATTCTTATTTAATATAAGGCAAATTACAGTCACAGAATGTGAAATGCCTTAGCGTAATGACGGCCAGGCCTGCAAGCAGGTTTCTGAGTGAACCTCAGTATTACCACTCAACTGAAGTAGATACTCCTTTCAGCAGGGAGGAGACGTTCTGCTTGGGATATAAAGTTCCAGGTCTGCTCATAGCTAATGAGCACTGTAATGTGCTTTAGGAAGGATGAGACTCATGTTGCTCAAGGAGACTTTGAATGGACACTGACCAATTAAAAAGCTAGATGCTACCTTGACGGTCTTCCAGTTTTCCTAGGTGTTTTCCAGGCCATAGAATTTATCTGAATTAATTCCTTTAAAAAGGAATTAAAAGGATCTTCAAATAACATCTGGTAGATTTTTCCAGTGATTAATTATATTCATTAGAAACAAGAATCTTGGTGTTTTAAGTTGTTGAGCTTCAAGTTCTAGCCTTTAATGTGGTTTAAATCTTCACTTGCTATTTCAAAGACTACTGTCAAATTTGTGTCCATTGTGTAGGCACCTGCAGGAAAAGGAAGTTTGGTGAATAGTTGGGGCAGTTGATCTGCTTGAGGGTAGGAAGTCTCTGCAGAGGGATCGGGATAGGCTACATCAATGGGCCAAGTCCAATTGCATGCTGTTGAACAAAGCTACGTGCTGGGTGCTGCCCTTAGGTCATAGCAACTCCATGCAGTGGTACCAGCCTGGGGAGGAGTGTCTCAAAAGTTGCCCAGCAGAAAAGGACCTAGGGGTGCTGGTCAACAGCCAGCTCAACATGAACCAGCAGCGTGCCCAGGTGGCCAAGAAGACCAGTGTCATCCTGGCTTGTATCAGAAATAGTGTGGTCAGAAGGAATTGGGAAGTGATCAGGAAGAGCAAGTAGACGAGGCCCTCTATAGGTAGATAGAAGCAGCTTATTCCCAAGCCCTGATTCTCATGGAGGACTTCAACCACCCCACTATCTGTTGGAGGGACAGCACAGTAGGGCATAGGCAATCCAGAAAGTTCTTGGAATGCATGGATGATAACTTTCTTCTCCAAGTGATGGAGGAGCCGTTGAGGAGATGTGCTATGCTGGACCTAATTCTCACCAACAAGGAGGGCATGGTGGGAAATGTAAAACTCAAGGGCAGTCTTGGTGGAGTTCATGATCCTGAGGGTACACAACAAACTTGTAAACTGCACTTCAGGAGAGCAGACCTTGTCCTCTTCAGGGATCTTTTTGGTAGAGTACTGTAGACCAAAGCCCTGGAGGGAAGAGGGGCCCAAGAAAGCTGTTAAATATTCAAGGATCATCTCCTCCAAGATCAGCAGCAATGCATCCCAACAAAGAGGAAGTCAGGTAGAAACACCAGGAGGCCTGTGTGGATGAACAAGGAGCTCTAGGCCAAACTCAAGCAGAAAAATGAGGCTACAGAGGGTGGAAGCAAGGACAGGTAGCCTGGAAGGAAAACAAAGCAATTATCCGAGCAACCAGGGATCAGGTTAGGAAAGCGAAGGTCCTTTTAGAAGTAAATTTGGCCAGGAACATTAAGGGCAACAAGAAATGCTTCTATAGGTACATCGGTGTTAAAAGGAAAACTAGGGAAATTGTGGGCCCACTCTAAAAGGAAACAGAAGACCTGGTTACCCAGGATATGGAGAGGGCTGAGGTACTCAATGACCTTTTTGCTTCAGCCTTCACTGGCAAGTGCTCTGATTACACAGCCCAAGCCCCAGAAGGCAAAGGCAGGGACTGGGAGAATGAAGAACCACCCACTGTAGGAGGGGATCAGGTTCAAGACCTCTATGGAACTTAAAGGTGCACAAGTCATCAAATCATAGAATGGTTCTATGTGAGACACCTCTCACTAGATTAGGTTGCTCAAAGCCCCATTCATCCTGGCCTTGAACACTTCTGGGGATGGAGCATCCACAACTTATCCAGGCAACCTGGTCCAGTGACTCACCACCCTCATAGTAAAGAATCTCTTCCTAATGTCTAATCCAAGTCTACCTTCTTTTAGTTTAAAGCCATTCCCCCTTGTCGTATCACTGTGCTCCCTGAAAAGGAGTCTCTCCCCAGCTTTCTTGTAGGCCCTCTCTAGGTATTTGACCTGATGCAATACGTCCACAAGTCCTAAGGGAACTGGTGCTTTTAGTTGCTAAGCCACTGTCCATCCTATTTGACAAGCTGTGGCAGTCCAGTGAAGTTCCCACTGACTGGAAGAGGGAAAACATAACCCTCATTTTTGAAAAGGGAAAAAAGGAAGACCCAGCAAACTACAGCCCTGTCAGTCTCACCTATCTGCCATGGGGGGATCATGGAGCAGATTTTCTTGGAAACTGTGATAAGGGACATGGAAAATAATGAGCTGACTGGTGACAGCCAACATGGCTTCACTGAGGGCAGATCATGCCTGAAAAATCTGGTGGCCTTCTGCAACAGGGTTACAACATTGGTGGATAGGGGAAGAGCAACTGATGTCATCTACTTGGATTTGTGCAAAGCATTGGAAACTGTTCCACGTGATGTCCTTGTCTCTAAATTGGAGAGATGTGGATTTGACAAATGGACCACTTGTTGAACAAGGAATTGGTTGGATGATCACACTCAAAGAGCTGTCGTCAACAACTTAATGTCCAAATGGAGATCAATGAGTGGTGTTCCTCAGGGATCAGTACAAGGACTGGCACTGTTTAAAATCTTTGTTGGTGAGATGGACAGTGGAATCGAGTGCACCCTCAGCAAGTTCGTGGAATTAGGTTATCTTTAAGGTCCCTTCCAACCCAAACCATTCTATGATTCTATGGTTGTCCTTCTGTGCTTAGCAATGGTGAGACTGCACCTTAAGTATTGTGGTCAGTTTTGGGCCCCTCAGTACAAGAAGGATATTGAGCTGCTCAAAAAAGTAGCGTAGTGCAGAGAAAGCAACCAAGCTGATGAAAGAAATAGAAGACACGTTGAGGAACTGTTGAGGGAGCTGGGGCTGTTTACTCCAGAACAGAGGAAGCTGAGGGGAGACCTCATTGCTCTTTACAACTACATGAAAGAAGGTTGCAGTGAGGAGGTGTCGGTCTCTTTTCTGCAATAGAATACAAGGAAACTGTCTCAAGTTGTGCCAGGGGAGGTTTAGATTGGATGTTAGGAAGAATTTCTTCATGCAGAAGGTGGTCAAGCATTAGAACAGGCCGCCAAGGGAAGTGTTGTAGTCCTCATCCCTGGAGGCATTTACGGGACATGGGTATGCCAGTAAGAGACGATGATGGTTGGACGTGATGATCTTGAAGGTCTTTTCCAACCCGAATGTTTATATGATTTTCCTGTGAGCAAGCTTCTTGGCTGCTAGAAGACCTTCAAATGGGGCAGCCATAAGCTCAGTGTGGCCTGCTTTACCCAGCTATCTAGCTTTGGGTATGTTTCAGATCCTTAGAGTTTTTTTGAGCCAGATTTTAAGTTTAATATGCTGTACAGCTTGAGACACTTCCCAGCACCTTTGTAGTCACTCTCACAACTCCCCTCTGAAAATCCTTTGCTCTACTCATATACTGCTGGGATTGTAGACAACAGTATTACAGAGTATTTCAGCATTGACTGTGCTGTAATCAAACACATTCATATTATGGTCTCTCTGTTCTTATTCATTATTCCACAATTTATACAGCTAATTTCAGTAGTAGAGCTGGGAGCTCTGCTAGGAGAAATAAAAATGCATATTTGGCTAATTATCCACTGGGGCCCTCCCCTCCCCAAATTGTTTCAGAAGCATTGACTCTCAAGATGAAATCCCCTACTCTGTATGATCTAGATTCTCTCTTCCTAGGGTTATATTTTTTATATTGATTTGACTGACATTTACATCTTCATATCTGTATGTACCAAGCAATTCAACTCACTGGTATTTGTGATGTGTTATCTTCATTATTTGTCACATCCCTGTAATTATTTCATCTGCAATTGGTTAATAATGGCTTAGTTTCCTTCCAGGTCACTGATAAAAATATTAAATAGTAGAAGACTGTAAAATGAGCCTCATGGGACCTTCTTAGAAGCCTGTCTCTCAACAGTGGTTTACTGTCAACCATTATATTTTGAATCTCATAAAAAAGCATGACTTTGATTCCTTTACTGCATGGCCATGTTGATGTCCTGGTGTTCATGTTTCTTAATGAAATCGTCATGTAACACCAGCTTAAATGTCTTACAGCTATGCAAGTATATTAAAACACTTGTCTTATCAACAGGACTACCAGTCTCACTCACTAAGACCCTGGACCAATGGGATCTGTTTTCATATTGTTTATACTCCTTCAGTTCCTATGAGTTGAATCTCATTCCTGTGCTTCGCATATTTAGTCTCGGATCAATATAAAGCTCACTGTATATGTGAGATAGTATGGGTTACCCTATTTAGGCACTGTATATTAGCAAATATGTATCATGTATCATATGTATATGTATCATATGTATCATCTATTGAGAGACAGTTTTAATGATTTAGATAGTTTCTTGAACAGCTCTTTACAAAGTCTTTTGCAAGTTATTTGGTCTTGCTCATTTCACAATGTCTGATTGTAGTAGCTGTGGTTTTAAGATCTTGTGATTTGCTGCTGGAACAAAAAAAAATCATCATTTCAACCTAAAGCTGCCTGGCATCTATAGAAGTATATTTCATTTTTCTGTGTAATTACCTTCAAACGTTTTTATCATGTACTGAATGAATATCATTGTTAAACTTCTTTAGTACTTATGTAAATGTCATCTTTAAATTTCTTGGCCATGAAGCTTTTGTGCCCACTTCATTTTGCCTTGGCTGCTCAAGGGTTGGATCGGTATATGCTTTGTTGGGTTAAAAACTGGCTGGGTGGCCAGGCCCAAAGAGTTGTGGTGAATGGAGTAAAATCCAGTTAGAGGCTAGTCACTAGTGGTGTCACCCAGAGCTCAGTACTGGGGCCAGTTCTCTCTGATATGATTATCAATGATCTGGATGTATGCACCCTCAATATGTTTGCAGATGACATCAAGTTAGGCGCAGGTGTTGATCTGCTCAAGAGTAGGAAGGCTCTGAAGAGGGATCTGGATAGGCTGGACCGATGGGCTGAGGCCAGCCGCATGAGGTTCAACAAGTGCCAGGTCCTCCACTTGGGGCACAACAACCCCAGGCAACACCACAGGCTGTGGGAAGAGTGGCTGGAAAGCTGCCCGGTGGAAATGGCCCTGGGGGTACTGGTCAATGGCCAGCTGAATATGAGCCAGCGGTGTGCTCAGGTGTCCAAGAAGGGCAGTGTCATTCTGGCTTGTATCAGAAATAGTGTGGCCAGCTGGAGCAGGAAGGTGATTGTCTCTCTACTCAGCTCTGATGGGGCCACACCTCAAATACTGTGTTCAGTTTTTGGCCCCTCACTACAAGAAGGACATCATGGCCCTGGGGCATGTTCAGAGAAGGGCTATGAAGCTGGTGAAGGGCCTGGAACACAAATCCTGTGAGGAGTGGCTGAGGGAACAGGGGTTGTTTAGCTTGGAGAAAAGAAGGTTCAGGGGAAACCTTATTGTACTTTACAATCACCTCACTATAACCTCCTTTAAGGTAGGGATCAGGCTCTTCTCCCAAGCACCAAGTGATAAGACCTCAAGTTGTGCCAGGGGAGGTTGAGGTTGGATATTAGGAGAAATTTCTTTACTGAAAGGGTTGTGTGGCATTGGAATAGGCAGCTCAGGGAAGTGGTTGAGTCACCATCCCCAGAGATCTTTGAGAAACATGTAGATGTAGAACTTGGTCGCATGACTTAGTGGTGAACTTGTCAGTACTAGGTAAAATGTTGGACTAGATTATTTAGAGGTCTTTTCCAACCTGAATGATTCTATGATTCTCTGATTTTCTCATCCATTATCTGCAGTTCTTATTTTCTGACATATAGTAGGTCTCAGCAGCTTTTTCTTTTGCTTGTAATTTTGTGTTTTTTAATTTTATCATCTTGTAGTTGCACTCAGTTTCTGTCTCGGTTTTCTGACCTGAGAGGTCTTACACAATTCCACAATCAACAAATGTAGTTGAAAGGTGCCTAAAATAAGAGGTCTTTAGAAACCAGCTGATCAGAGAGTTATAATACCTCATCAGGAATTAGATACAAAGGCCTGACCTCACTAAATTGGATGTCCTTGTACTGGTGGGAGAGTTGCTTCCTCCAGCTCCTAACTCTGGGGTAGGAAGTAGGTGGTAATGATATATGCAGCGCTCATACACAGTCAGCAGCTCTCCTCTGAAAGGAGTGATAGATTGGATGCTCCAGATGTGAGGTTAGTTCTGTGGCAAGAAATTCTAAGTTTTGAAGACAAATAGTGTTTTCAGGTTTCTTTTTCACATTCATTAGCACAAGATATAGGAGAGTTGTAAAGTCACAGACTTGGCTAGTGACTCCATGTTGCAAAGCAGTCAGTGGAAAGGCTATCCCACCCTGATATCAGAGTCCTTAGTCTGTAAAGAATGTGTTAAAAATTGTGTAGATGTCAGGATGGATCATAATTCATCCCAGCAATTAGGATTTAATTACAGGATTTTGGAATTAGGGATACCTATACTTAAATAATAATTGATTTTCTCTTTGAGTCTGTTCTCTTAAAGCTAAACGGAAGTCAATTCTAGCACATATCTTCAGGAAATAATCTTTTTTTTTCTTTTTTTTTTTCTTTTTTTTTTTTCTTTTTTTTTGATACGTTACTCTATAAAGCAGAATAACCAGCTTTTTGAGAGCAATATTCTGATAGCCAGGATTTTATATCATGACTTGGGGCCAGTCGTACACGAAGCTCTTCAGATAAGCTCCCAAAGGCTGTTTCACTGTTCTGTTTGTTCTGCATCACTCCATGTCCATCTCCATAGCGCTCTCAGGCCTCAGTGAGCAGCCATACAGTCTGGGAAACATTTAGGGATCTTTAGAAAAGAGCTGACTGGGAGCTGCCTAGACCAGTTTGGGTGAAAAACTGAGATGAAAGCTGAACGCCTTCATTTGGGCAGGCAGGTGTGCATTTCCTGCATCCAGTCAGCTTAGAGGCATTAATTTCTGCAGGCTGGGGAGCAATCCCTAACAAAGGATTACCTTCTCTGTGCTCTTCTGTTCCTGGTTTGCACAGGAGCAGGGTGTAAATCATTTTAATTGCAATTATTGTTATGAAGCAGGAAAGATTGCCTGATTTTAATGTGGTTAAAAACTTTCACTTCCTTCTGTCTCTAACATTCATCAGTTACCCACTGTTTTTATCTTAATCATTTAAAGATGTGTTGTCAGTGCTTTGAATCTGTGAATCTTGAATTCTCCGCAACACAAAAAAATGTATAGTTTTCTTTTGGCTTTCTTTCTCCATTACACTTTTAGTTCTTGTATAATTCTTTTTTTTTTTCCTTTTCCTTTTTTTTTTTTTTTTTGTTCCCCAGAGTGAAAGAGTTGGACAATCCAACCTGATTTTCTTGAAAATGACTTGCTTTCATTTCCTCCTCTAGCCAGGGAATAGTTTGGAAACGCTGTTCCCTGGACCCTTGGCTGAGCAGGAGAAGGCAGCCAGCTGCACAGCTTGCCAGGGGAACAGGAGCGCTTCCTGGCAGAGGTGGGGTGAGAGGAACAGAGCCTGTGCCGTGGGACTTGCTTTCATCTCCTCCACTCTCTGCAAGGCAATGCTGAAATCTCCTGACTGCTTTTATATCTTCCAGTTCAAATGGCTGAGCAGTGACACCCACTGTTTTATTCTTTTCTTTTTCTCTCTCTCTCTTTTTTTTTTTTTTTTTTTTTAATAAAAAGGAGCTACTTGATCTTATGAATAGCAGTAGATGAAGAAATATTGGTCGGTGATGGACAATCCAGAGCAAGTTTGTGTGTCATTTGAATAAGGCAGGATGGGCGCTCTCTTGTGCCTGGTCACCATCACCGTTGCCTTCAATGAATCCCTTCTTTGTATAATCATGCACATAGAATTCTTGTGTTACAAATGGGATCTAGGTCTATGCTTTATCCTGCCTCATCATATTTAGGATTGGATGCATACTGTAACATTCTGATTCCTCTGTGTGTTTGTATACACTTGCAGATACACATATATATGTTCTTTTTTGAAGTTCTGGAGACATTTGGATTTGTTTGGTTGGTTCTGGAGCCCTGAGTTTTGCAGGATATCTGCGCCCTTTTGCTGAGGTGAAGTGCTGGACCGGAGGAGTGCTTCAGCACTGAATTTGTATTTGGTGACCTGCAAACAAGTTGCTATCAGCAACATTGCAAATCTTTTATTTCATGGATTATTCTGTAAAATGAAGTTTTGCAGATTTCTTGGTAAAACCCAATTTAACTCAGTTCCTCCATCTCCATTGTTGGGGTCTTTATCAAAAATATATGAGAGAGAAGAGTTCTCTTCTACGCCTCTGGGAAGTTTGGAAGCATCTGTCCTTTTTCATGGTTTCATCACAGACATGTTTTAGAAAAGGTCCTGGTGTGAAAATGACTACTATGGAGAATGCTTTCTGTGGTTTGCTTTCAGGTCTGACATACCTAAATCTGTCAGTTTTCTCTTACCTTTTTCCTAAGGCATTTCACAGAGATCTGGAGATGCCATGGATTCTCATGCTGCCTTTGTAAGTGATATATTTATCTGTTTCTCTGCGGGTTCAGCTCTTGCCTTGAGTGAAGTCAGCGAATGATGAGAGGTTCCTGGCTTAAGCTAAAGTCACGACTGACAGAACCAGTGGTGACAAAAAGTAATTCATCCAAGGAAGCGATTATTACACTAGCATCAACAGTGACAAAGGAAGCCTTGGTGTCAAGATGAGGAAATTTCCCAAGGGGTGGGGTGGAGGTGGGGAGCAACAATTTCTTTGATACATGGAAGAGGTTTTATTTACCTGCTATTGTGAAATTCTGGATATGGTGAGCTGAGATTTATACACTTCCAGGTTGGATTGATGCAATTAGTGCTCTTGAGGTTGGACTCCAAAACTGCCTGTGGCTGACTTGGCCAAAAGCAGCTAGTACAACACAGAGCAAATACATCACATCTGTGCTGTGAACACAGCATTTTCTCCATCAAAGTCTTTCTGGTAAGAATTCATATTTCTGAGTGGAAATTGGAAGAGCCTGGAATCCTTCTGTTTTAGAAACTTTGTTAACATCAAGTATGAGAATACCCATTTTACCTTCAGCATTATGAAGCAGTGGTAGCGTTTTGGGGTACTGACAGCCAAGCAGGTAGGCACAAGCATTCTTAGTTCAAGGGCATTGGCAGCTATGCTGGGTCATTAATAATTTTCTCATCACTTTTGACAAGGAATTTAAGCTTTTATTGATGTCATCAAGAAAAAAAATAATAATGTGAAAGAAGTCTTGTTCTTCTGTGCCAGAAAAATTGAAAAAGAGAAAGAAGTTCACTCTGTATATCTTCTTTTTTTTCTTCTTCTTTTTTTTTTTTTTTTTCTTTCCTCCTTCTTATTGAGAGGTGCTAAGTAAAACATCCGTGGATAGGAACAGTCCAGCTGGGGAGGCTGTAACTGCCCATGTTTAGTGAGTAAGGGCTCTACACAGCTCCTGTAACAGATCCTTTTCTTTGCTCCCATTCTGGTCCTGCTAATGCATCAGCCAACTTTCACCCCATATTGCAGCTGCTGACAGAAAGGTTTTCTGATGTGAAGAGCTAAGGGCCAGCCACAATTTGTCCATGTATTTACAGGGATCATTTCACTCTAGTGGAAGTGCAGCCAAATACTTCTTGATAGAAACATGCTGCATCCATCTAACAACACTATCCAATTGAGGCAAAGTGAAGAACGCTGTAATATTTGTGTTACGGTAGTTGCTCAAGCCACAGTGAGAGATCAGGACCCTGTTGAGAGAGGCGCAGTTGATCTTGATGTACTTTTCCCAGCCCAACAGACCTTCCCATCTAAACTGACAAGTCAGATAAGGATGCTCCATAGTATAATCAGCTACACTGCCAAAGGCATGTGTGCTCAGAAAGAGGCTTTAATATGAGCTAAAATATGTCTTTGTGTGACAGAGTTCATCTTCTCGTGTTTGTGCTAGTCCAGCATGCTTATTTTAGGAAGCAATTGTATATCAGAAACGGAGTAACTTCATGTCCCATTCAGTGCTACTGTTTTTTTTTTTGTTGTTGTTGTTGTTGTTATTGTTTCCTTTTTCACGGCCAGTTATTAATAAAGACCTTACAGCTCCAATAACTTATTTCTCATTAGCAGCATGGTGGGTCTGAAAAGAGAAATGTAGAGTCAAGAGGATATTTTCCCAGAAGATTACAACAGTTATACTAGAGGTCAAACTTTTGGCTTCAGCTATTGGCCCATTTCATTTTAAATTTGAAATGCACATCAGGAAAAGCAGCAAGTTCAAAGTTTAGGATGAAACAATGCCAAAGACTAAGAAAGAAGCATATCATAGTAATTTTACTAAAACTTCACCATTACTCTTCGTACTGAATATATTCTCTAACAAGCTAACCCAAGATAATGAATCACCAGTGGAGGAAAGCAGTGTACAACGTAGCATCATAATTTGGGGAATTCAAGACCAGGGGTTGGAGTATTAGTCATAATTATTTGTGATGTTAGTTTAAGCATGGACTTAACAGTAATACCACAGAGATTTTGCTCTTTATGTTTGCATTATTACACATTTCAAATGTTTTGGTATAAATTATTTTAACACAGGGCTTATCTCCTTATCTTAAGGAGCTGTTACAGTTTATTAGCTCTGTAGTTTCAGGACAGTTGCAGCAGGCTTCTAAACGGATTATGCAGGAAATGTTAAATGTTTGTCTGTGTATCTGTATTTAATAGCATGTACAAGTCATTCCCACAGAAGGGGTTTTAGGAGTCTCTCATTCACATGGGCTGCCATGTGCCTGACAGCTTCAGCTCCCTGCTCACAGCTGTTATTACCTTGCTGTACACTGGGCCAGGTTCTGGCTGGCTGGTGTGCAGCTTTGTTTATGTTAGTAGAGTTGATGTATTGATCTGTGCCCTCTGGGACCTGACCTAATGACATACATTCCTGAATTACTTTGCACAAACATATCTGACGTATGTAGGTATCAATAGATGTATTCATAAAGCTTGTTCAGAAATGTAAGCTGTTTGCCAGCAGCCCGTTATCACAGAAGAAACACACAGCTGGAGTGACTTCAAGAATCTACTCAGCTGGTCTTGCATTAGAAGAGGTTGTAGACTACAGCCATAATAATTCAGATAGATATTTGTGCAACCTTTTCTTAAAGGCTTCCAGTTGCCACCATAGCCTCCTCGTGCAACCTGTTCTAGAGTTTCATTATCCTCAATGTCCAAACGTTTTTTGTGTCAGCTGGCACAGATGTTCCTTGATGCAGCTTGGAGCTACTCATGATTCATCCAGCATGGGCATGGAAAATGGATCATTCCCCTGCTTTTTGCAGCAGCTGTTGACATAGCTGAAGGTTCTTTTATTGTGACACCTTCAGTCTTCTCTTGTTTTGGCTGAGACACCCAAATTTACTTGTTAATTTGCACCTAGTTAGATAGATGGTTCTCAGATGCTTTCTCAGTCCAGTTTTCCAGTCTTGCAGACTGTGTACTGTATTTTTTGCCTAGACCATATTTCCCCCATTTGCTAATGGGCATGTCAAGCGTCCAAACTTACTAAAGTCAAGATAAATGTCATCTGTGGTTTCTCCGCTATTTGCAAAGCTTGTTATCCAGTCCTGAAGGCATTTCAGGTTGTTTGGACACTGATTGCTTTTGACGAGTCCATGTGAGCTGTTACTCAACTCCTTGTTTTCTTTCTTCTAGGTGCTAACAAATAGTTCATTTGAATATTTTTCCACTCTAGTTCTGTCTTTAATTCCTCATTACTTAATTTCCATTTTTAATAGATAGTATTTATCCTAACCCAGCCTTCTGCTGTTACATACATGAGACTATATTCCATTGAAAGCTATCTTTCCTTAAGTTTAATAGCTACTAGAAGCAATGAGGAACACTAAGACAGATAAGGGCTAAAGGTTAATCTGTGGCAGAACTTTTCAAAAATCAAGGTAAGTCAAACAAATAGTGCAGGTGTCCACAATGCTTTGCATCCAAGGGTGTGCATTGGCCCTGTTTGTAAAAGGAGGATAGGAGAATGGATGGCAGGACTGAAACTGAACTACCTTACCATGGGTCATGTGTCTGTGCCTCCAAGCATAGCCTAAGCATGTCTGTTTTTACACTGTGCTGCAGCCCTTGTTCACCAAATGCTCAGTTGGCTTTGTAGCTTGTTCTGCACTTGGAGAACTGAGACAGACCTCAGGAATCCCTTCTGTGGAAATAGATTGCAAACAGTGGACTGACTTAATGACCATGTAAAAGCCACTTGTCAATTTTTAAGTGTCACCATCACACTTTTTTTTTTTTTTTTTTTTTTATCAGCCCAAGGCATGTTAAGTAGCATTCTTTAGTATCTGTTACTCGGGGGTTTCTACAAATTCTTGCAGGAGCCTATCAGAGGAATAAACATCAGTTCTGAGCCCTTGTCTTACATTTGCATCGCTGTTCCCTTTTTCAGATGGAATTGGGATTTGATGCCCTTTCAGAAATGGAAGCTATGAAGAGAATGGAGAAGTAACTTATGAGCATTTTTCTTCATCACTGCCACATCCCTGGAAGTGTTCAAGGCCAGTTTGGATGGGGCTTTGAGCAACCTGGTCTAGTGGGAGGTGTCCCTGCCCATGGCAGGGGGTTGGAATTAGATGATCTTTAAGGTCCCTTCCAACACAAATCATTATATGATTCTATGATTCATGCCCCTATTTTGAAATAACCAAATGAATTGAGAGTAACTTTTTCATACTCTCTTCAAGAAACCAAAACACAGTGGTATCATCTTTCTGACTGAGTGCCCAACATTGGCTAGGTTTGCTATTCCAGATCATACAATTGATGTTTATGAGAAACAAAATATGACAAGTTCTTCAGCCTTTGCTTCTTTGGATAGGTACTGCTTGAATTGTATGTTGAGGTGCATGGCACCTGTCTCAGGTCTCCATGATAGTGGTGCTTTATATCCTCTGATTATTAATGGTTTTTGAGCACTCTTTGTTGAGTGGCCTACATTTGATCCCATGGACTGTGTTACTTCATAGACAAGCTCATCTTTTCTATCTTTCCTCTCTTCCTTTTTGTTTCAGTCTTAGTGGCTCATCTACTGTATCCATGTGTCCTTCCCTCCAGCCTTGTGATGGCTGACAAGGGGGAAGAGGCATTATATGTTTGCAGTGTTTTAGGCAAGAGGTGACACAGTTTAACCAGAGGTGCATTTTATCATAAGCAGGTGTTGTTCACGTACTTATCAGCTTGTTGTCTGATTTTCAAAATTAACTTAACATGTTCACAAGCTGAATCCTTAGCTCCCATAACTTCATGCAGTTGTATTGTGCTCACTGCATGGGAACTGCCCTGATTTCTTTCAGCTGAGCAGAGTCTGCTTCCAGTACACTCGCACAGCATTTCTTTTGATTCCTTCTTGAATTCAGTTGCAACGTTTTAATTTTTATAATTGGCAACTCTTGAGGGTTGGTGTGCCATAGTTAATTACAAATGTTTACAGCATGCTTCTAAGCTCTGGAGAACAGGGATTTGTAATGGACGTGTTAAAATCTAGCCACAGGCTGTTTCCCACCCTTAACAACTGTGTGTGTGTGTAACTTCCATTTTAACCTGTGGGAATTTTACATGCTTCACCCTGGTGGAGCCTCACATGGTACGGCTGTGATACTGTTTCAAGGAGATAATTCCAAATTCACTAGCAGTGAAGTTATTTTAAACTCATTCATGTGCTGCTTTGTGCATCTCATTTGAACACTCATATGGTAATGTTGATGTGAACTTTGGTGTAATTAAAGACTGTTATCTGTTAATACTCCCTGTGGGTCCCTTCCAACTCAAGATACTCTACAATCTACAATACTCTTCACCATGTCATATACAGAGGCAGTGAGGCTTTTGTAGTCACCACTAACAGGAAACAAAATATCTCCCTCAAACTTACAGGTGTTTCTGTGTGAGAAATCACTGATTATTACTTCCTTCTAGGCAATATTGATGAGAGTTCAGCTTTATGCATACATGGGTAGGCACAACAAAAAAATTGAGGTTACAAAGAATCTGCTTGGAAAGTGGTCTCTCTCTCCACCATTACTGGTGTGTCCTTTCTCATTTAATCTACTTGTGAAAGCCAACTACACAAGTTTTTAGAAGTTACTGTTCCCACTACTTTTAGAGCCCCCGTGGGTTATTAATTTAAAACAGACAGTTAACTGCCAGCTATAGCCAGGTGAAATATGGAACCATGTCAAACCAAGCAGAAAACTACACTGAATATCAAAGTCTAAGGAGATGCTAAATTTGCATCATACCATTGTAAGGTATTTGGTTTGTTTTGTTTTTTTGGTGGGGTGGTTCTTTCACTTCACTTTACTCTTTCTGGTCCACTCCTCCTCTCGGTATTTATCACTGTGAGGCCAGGAATGCCCAAAAAAAAAAAAAAAAAAAAAAAAAAAAAAGCAACGCAGCAGTTCTATAACGAACAGGGTGGATTCCAAGGGAATGGTGTTACTGCCATAAAAAGTGCTATCAGTTTTTGTTTTTGATGATTATGGGCTTCAGATGTCTCTGCATGGTTGAATTTTGACCCATTATATTGCCTTTTGTACAGATATTCAATCTTTGTTGTATTTTATCAGGACTTTGAACAATCTTTTATAAGGACTTTGGACTTTATCAGAATTTGGAGCCTACCGATCTTTCTCACCTATAATTTCTGCCCATTTTTACCACAGCCCTAATGGAAAGAGATGTCCAGCACTAAAAGGAAGATAGATTCTTGATGTGATCCCAGTTAATTCCTGTAGTAGCAAACTTACTATAATCTTTCCTTGCATTCTGAGAACATATTATTTCTGCTGCAGTGTTGCAGCAAGAAATCATTTATCTTCCATATACTACCAACTTCTGTTTTCTTGCGTTGTTCTTGCAATTCAGCCAGTATTCATCTCAGTCATTTTAATATTTGCATTTATTTTTTATAATGGTTTTGCTCTTTCTAGACTCCAGTAAAGCTTTTGTATATGTAAAAGAACCTATTGCCATTTCTGTTTAAATTCAAAAGTGGCAAATATTTGTTCTTTGTTACTTGGCATGACTGTAGGGTGGTTAGCTGTTTCCCTATACTTCTTATCAGAATGTGTCATCTCATAGTATATTATTATCTGTGTATTCAATATATGAAGCCAGGAAAAAGGCATCATTACCTTGTGATTATAGATTTAATTCTTATGTAAATTATGCAGACACCTCCATCATGATTTCTGAACTTCCACCTCTGAAATGTGGAACTTCCTTTTGATAGTAAGCTTCCCTTGGGCCTGGTGTAGCTAGAACACCCCTGAAGCATACCGTTTTATGTAAATATGTATAATATTTCACTGTCACATGTTCTTCTGTATCAGCATTTATAAGGACTCTACCTCCAGGGTATAAAAGCATTACTTTAAACAAAATGAAACACCCAAACTCAACAACAACCCTCTGGATAATTCCATTTCACAACCTACTTTCCAGCATGATTGGTGTTCCCTCTGAATATGGTTCTTCAGAAGCTTAAGTATCCTGTGTAATCTGAGCCAGCACCATGTGACTAAATCAATAAAAGTATTTCTGGAGCTCTAATTCTGTAGACATAGGTCAGCTGAATACCTGCACAGCCCTACCAGTTGGAAGTATGACTAATAATGCATATAGAGCAGAAAATTTATAACTTGCTGTGAAGCACCACTGTAGTTCTCATGCTTCTTTGAACTAATGTGTTTAAAAATCATTCTTTAGGTTATTCTGAGAAGCAGTTGATGCATTCCTAGTCTTTTTTGATCTTTAAGAAATGCAGACATTGACTCTGTAATTGCTATCCATATTATTTATCGCAGTCATGGTGTTATATGATGCAATTTGTGGAGTTCTTTCACTGAATGTGATCTCTGTCTGGAGTCTGCGTTAGTTTTGGATCCTTCTGAACCATAAATGGTCAGAACATCTTTTTCTAATATTTAGTTGGATATAATCTTGTTAGTCTGAAATACATATTCTTTTATATTTTTGGTTTCTTCATGTGCGCGCGCGTGTGTGTGTGTGTGTGTTTGCTTGCATGTATGTCTCTTTCACTAGCGAATTTTTGTCTCAAACATTTATGCATGCCCAGGAAGGCAGAAAGTAAGTTGCTTGGAAATATAAAGGCTTTTTTTTGGGGGGGAAGGAGGGTAATTATTGTTCAAGAGAAGACTGAGAAAGTAAAACAAAACAAGTGAAATTTCAGTTAGAAGTAAAGGGTTGAAGTTAATTGAGCAAAAATCACCGTTAAGCGCAGGCAAAAAGTCATCAGTTGTTAGGCTTGGGTCCAAGTCCATTCTCGTGGCAATTCTGTGAGCCTGTCTGGGGGGCTCTGTTTGTATCCCTATCACTCAGGTACCTCTGATGCAGAGTTGCCTCGTGCCGCAGTTTTGTTGTAGTGATGTCTGCTTTGGTTTGAGGAAGGTTTGGTTGGCATGTTATGATAGCTACCAACTCAAGATTGATAAGGGATCAGAAGCTCAGTCTTAGTGATGTGTACTTAAAAGCCAGTCCTCTGTAGGACAGAGTAAGGTAGCTCTGTAGGACAGAAACAGGTAGCCGTACTCTGAGTAACTGATAATCATAGCATCCATCTTGGTGAAAGACGTTTGTCTTACACTTTGGAAAATCCAATTAGATCCATGCAGCTTTTCCATTTAGGTGCCAGAAAATTAGACTAGCCTTGTAAACATGAACACTCAGCTATCAGTAGTACAGACAAAAACTGAATATCCATTGTGGTAGTAGCCTGTGCCATTTATCTCTCAATTGTCAAGCTATCACAAGGAGGGGACACGCTATAAAGTAATGGTAACATGTCTTTACTTCCCTCTGCTACCTTGTACATTCCTGCAGCAGTAGCTGTGGCAGTAGTCTGTACCCTTCTGTGTTCTCCTTCTTTTTCCACAATTCTCTTATTCTATTCCCAACACTAGAAGGTTAAAATATAAAAACGGCATATATTGTAACAAGAAAACTTAATCTTTTTTCAATCTGTATGTGATTTTACTCTAGACAAGGCAACTTTCCAGATTTGCATTAACCAATATTTGAAACAGGATGGTTTTAAGACTTAGAAAGCTGTCTAGGACATCGTACTACATTAGCCTGAAAAGTTTCGGAAAAATGATCTTTAATATATATATATATATTTCAGAAATAGCAAAGTTTTTGTAAAAGCAATAAATATCAGTTCAAACTCTTAACAGTAGTTTCTTTCTTTCTTTTTTTTTTTTTTAATGCCTTTTTTTTTTAACTTATCACCATTCTGAAGTATGCTGGGGAGGATATCACTTACTCACAACAGAGTTATTAACTAACTCTCTATGTACGTGGTTCAGTAAAGCTTGGAGACCACAGTTTAGACCAGACAGGAAGAGGGTGGTTTTGAGTAAAAAGTAGTTTGTTGGAGTAAATCATTTCTAGTCATCAGTATTTAGAACATTTCTAATACTGAGTTAAAAATAAAATAAAAAAATTAAAAATGTTCAAATGAACCAACATGGTCTGAGAAGCAATGGCAAGATCTTACTTACCATTAGTCAGATGTTCTTGCATAAACATCTGTGCTGAGTATTGGTTCCTTTCTGGATTCAAAGAGGATTTTTTGGATTTTGCTTGTTTACACTTGCTATTCTGAGAGGTAAAATCTGCACTGAGTTCAGGAGCTGCTCAGTTCCAGGTCTGGTGTCAATATGGAGGTGCTGAAATGGAGCCATTGGTTAGAGATATTCTGTGTTTCTGATATGTCTAATACTGATTTGAGATACTTAGTACCAGCTCAATGGCATTTTGTTGGCTTTTTCCACTGCCATCTAAATGACAGTGGTTTTGCTGAGGCTTGTCTGGAAGAGGACTTTCATCCTTGCATGCCTGCAACAGTGCAGACACCATAGCAATGCCTAAGGAAGGGCTGGCTGTCTCCTGTTGTGCAGGCTGAAAGGATGTGGTATGGGCTTCAGATGTTTCGGTCAGTTGTCTGTCTTTTTGTTTGTTTGATTGTTTTGTGTGTGTGTTGCTTTTTGTTTGTTTTGTTTAGTTTTTAGTATTCTGGCAAGCTGTCTCACAATCCATCTCCTTATGAAGTAGTCTTCTTTCCTTAGCTTCAGTAAAGAAATGCACTTCTCACATGTGAGAGTACAAGACTCAACTTTCATGCTTCTGAGGATTAGGTTAGAAAGGTATAACATTTCAGAGTCCTTAGAGTGCCTTGAGATATATGAGCACTTTGTAGTCTAAATATAGATTAGTGAGGATATGTCTTAGGTAAAGTTTTATCATCGGGTAAGATGACTTTTATTATTAGCACCTTTTCACAGAGGAGATAATGGACACCTCTAGTTTGGGCTTATTGTGTAAATGTCTTAGTAGGGTTTTTGCTCCTTTCACAGTCACTTCTAATTGAGCAATGTTTTAATTTTGGACAGGTAAGCCATTTAGGTAGGCAGTTCTATAATCTGCAATATGAAGAAAATCTATTTACCTTCAGTTAGAGTGACACAGAAAATCCTGAGACCACTGATGGTTTTGGAAGAAGGAGAAAGATGGGTTTGTTTCTTACTTGCATTTTGAATTCTACACATTATATTATAATTTTTACATCCTGATCTATAAATTCTTCTTGAACAGGTTGGCACCTCTTTCTTAAAGAAGTCTTTACAATGTAGCCAGCTATAGGTCGGGGTAAGTACTGGTACGTAGGCACGACCAGCCATTCATTCACATGGGAGAAAAGAGTCTTTTCCTAACTCATGCTGGCTGTTAAGAATCTAATCCATGTAATTAAGTTAGTAGGAATAAATATTAAATTCAGAAGTGCTCTTCCAGTTTCAGAGGGTCTTGCAGTTCTGAATGAAGACCTTTGAAGTTAGCATTTTTCAAGACTGAGCCTGTAACTGTATGGATTTAGCCCTAAATTAGCAGGTGAGAAACAGTTCAAGTTTTCCTTCCCAAGCTGTATTATGTAATGATATTTGATAATGCTTGGTTGTAAAGAGAATTTGAACTTAATTGTTTCATTATAAGTCTGTTCTTATTCCTTAGCATCAGCACTCTATTTTGTGCATGAGGATGAGGCCAGGTAAATGTACCTTCTGTCCTCCTTTAGTGTGAAAGACAGATGCTTTCAGTCTGGCTTCTCTAATTCATTGAATATTCAGACTAGTTCTGGATAAGCAGGGCAGATATATGCCAGACCCTCTCTCCAGGAAAGGCCTTCAGCTGGCTCACAATACCATTCTGTAAAGCTTGACATAAAATGTCAGAGATAGGAATGTATTGGTCATTGCTATTGTACAGAAGATATTGTCGAGGGGGAATCTTCTACGAGAGGAAAAAGCACACCAAACCACCCCTTATCTCCCTTTTCTTGTCCTATATTTATGAAAGATGATACCAAAAATGTAAACATATATTCCAGATTGAAAGGTTTATTCATGACACTGTACTTTTGAGGGATGCTGAAAAGGCAAGTAGCACTTGTCTCCTCCCTTACGAAGGAGTTTCTTTTAACTGTGGTCTTGATTGGTAAACATATTTCTACAGTCCTGGGATTTAATATCTTCATTTGAATTGAATAAAGCCAGTTGAACACTGTTTGGCAGTTGGCAACAAAGTACGTATATTGAGGTGCCAAGAAGAGACTCTGCTGAGCTTCAGATGCTTTGCATTCCAGACCTGTTACCTTGTAAGTGTAATATTTACCAGATTTCAGTCTGTCTGGAGATGAAGAGCAGGCCTGTGGAGGAGAGGGTAGTTAGGGAGATTTTAGGCTTGAAGAAGAAAAACTTGAATGAGCTGGTACAGCATGCTAAATTCTTCTTGGGTAATTGACTTGCATGAAGGCAGTGTAAAGAGCAGTTGCTCATGGGCAGTTTATTCAGACTAAAATCAGTGTGTATAGTAGTAAAAGAAAGGCAAAAGAAGGGAAAAGAAGGGAAAAGAAGGGAAAAAATGAAAAGCCTACTCTAGCCATGGATGAAAAGCTCTAGAATTTGCAGGGGTTATTGTGTTTCCAAACATGAACCAGCTCTTACAAGAGCACAAGAGCAGTTTTAACACTTTTGCTCCTGTGCATGCTTTGCTTTTGTAACCAGATGGTTATGTCTAGTCGCAGGGCTTCTTCTGTAGAGGAGACCATGGTCTGTGGCTCAATCAGCGTTTGAAATCTTGTTTACAAACACACCTGGTAAATGAGCAGAGATGAATGACTGGAACTCATAAGCAGTTTTAATCAAATCATAAAGTCCAAAGCCTGAGAAGAAATTAGAAAGATTTGCAAAGTCAGCCAGATACTTCATGTTGCAGTCCCATCTGAATGCTTTGGAGTATGATTTCAGATTCTTGTCTACAAAACCGAAACATGAGGGAGAAGCTGGATCCAGTTCAGTTGGACTTTATTTGATTATGCCTCCATGCTATTGTAGCTGAAAAAATGCTGCAATTCCAAATATGATGTGTTACAATTGTGCAAATTCCTTAATCCGTTTTTCCATTCATTTATGTAGTAATTAAAACCATAGACCTGGAAACTATTTTCACAGGCAACTTTCAATTGCAGAAGCTTATTTCATCTCATGTATTTTGTGATTCTATATTCAATTTTACTCTCCTTCCCTTCCAGAAGAGAGTGAAACTTGATGGTGAACTTCATTGTCAATCTGTGTATTGGCTCAGTTTCTTACAAATTATACATTATTGTATTGTACAGAACATGAGAGTATAATTGTGCTGTTTTTGGTTGTTTCATTTTGTGTTTTTAAATTTCATCTTGCTGTCCTTAGAGTGCACCACAAAATGCTCTAATGAAAGAATAATCATAAGCTTAAAGAGAAAGGAAAGTTTGAAAAGGAGAAAAGGCACAGTGGTTTAAAGGAATGAAATAATGGGAGCTCTCCAAGTGAGATGAGGCAGCAAAAGTAAAAGAGTTACCACGAACTGTGATGAATAATAGATGTGAATTTAACAACTGTGGTCATGGGAGCTGTATAAGATAGAGAAAGAGGATAGTTCAGGAGACAGCAGTTCAAAAGCACGTTGTCTTATGTAGTGGTCTGCAGACATAAATAACACGCAGTACTTTGTGCTCCAGATGTATGACAGTAGGATGCCACCACTTCCAGGTTCTGTGTTAGTGTAGGACATTGTTTATGGTATTCTCTTCATCAGTAATGTCATCTATGATGGAGCAAAAATCACCGCCCCTGCTGTGTTCTGTAGAATACTGTATTTAATTAGATCATTGTGCAAAGGATCTTTGTTAACCAACTTCCATCAGTTAAAACTGTATTCTTTTCCCTTTTTAAAAAATAAAATAAATGGGAAGACTAGATGGCTCTATCTAGGTTGAAATTTAATCCAGGCTGAGGAGGTCTGGAGAGCGTTGGTAGCAGGTGGCTGTCCATTAGCCAGCTTGAGATGAATGGGACAAGCTCAGCCTCACAAGTAAATCTCTGCTTGCTTGCAGAAAGTTGGCACTCATCTTTGTCTCTCTCCCTGCAAGTTTGAACTGGAAGGCTACTGACAGCACAAGCATGAAATGTAATGTCCACTATCACTCCTGTACAGAGGTCTCCCCTAAATACAGAGCTTGTGTGGGTTGGGAAAGCAGTAATGAAAATCACATTGCACGTGTGAGATGCATCAAGGATTTGGTCCTGTGAGGTCTCACTCTGAGGAGTTTCATGAATGCTGGATTCATACCATTCTCCCTTTCTGCTAGGGACTCTGAGGCAGGACAGCTTTAAAGCCAATGGCTGCTTCGGAGAGCTCATAAGATTACTTCAGCAGGACTGTGTTAAAGTAAAGCAAATGCTCATGCTCTTTTTCTCCAGCAGAGTAGATAGGCTTCTTCCCCTGCTCTCCTGCTAAATATCCAGACTGATTTTATGGCTTATCTCACATACATTCATTTCCAGTTTGAACCACCCCCTAGATGAATAGAGGTGAAATAAAACATTTCCCTAGAAAACAAGAGAAATATTATTTAGAGTATTCTGTGCTAAGGTAGAGAGACACATAAACACATCAGTATGAACAGCTTAAGTTAAATTGTGAAATAGCCTGAGAATCTCTTTTCACTGCCATTTCCTTGATTTCAACACCACTGAGTTTGTCATGTATGACGGCTTTGTGGTTGTTGTGACACTGTTGGAGAAAATTGGATTTGGGGAAAGTTCTCTTAGTAGTTCTTTAAATAATTCAAAATGTTTTCCAGTTTTTGTTTTGTTTTGTTTTCTTTCCAGAACAGCTTTGTTCTGCAGTGGTACATTTTTTGTAAAGACTTTTGTAAAGCATTGCCTTGCCATGGCAGTGTATAATCCTGAGGACGTATCCAAGGGATTTCCAGCCATCCTCTTGGATTTCATAATAATACTTGTGATTAGGAGCCCTTCCACATAGGAAACTAAAATGCAGATGTATATTCGCAGACGTAAAGCACAGCACAAGTCATCCAGCACTAAAGGCACAAGTCGGAGCCTGTGATGAGCGTGTCTGCTGTACGAGTTGCAAGCTGCACCAAACAGACATTTGGTGAATGGCCTAATTTTACAGACAGAGACATATGCTGGCTAACCACATCTCACAAAAGAAGCATTGAGTCCCTTTACTTGGAGGTGTTAGCCTTGAAAACATTCTAACCTGATTTCTCGCACTGAAAGTTTATGCCTGTGCTTCTGTCTGAAGGTCAGGGTCAATCTCCATCCCTTGCAGAAGAGCTGACCACTGGGGTGGGCTCCCCAGGTCCCACCTGCGAGGTGCACCATCCTCTCTCTGCCTTCACTGCCCAAGGCATAGGTCGAGGAGCCCTACTTTCTCCACCTGGCTTACATTCACAGTTTTTGGTGGTTTCTGACAGATTCAATAAAAGTATGTCTGCACAATGTATTTTTTTTAAGCATACCTCATTAGTAAGTTGGCACTGAGATAACAGTGTGAAGCCAGTTTTAATCCTGCTGGCTGGGCTGTCAGTGCAAATGAAATTCATGAGGAAGGTGCCAAGGAGAGGAAGGATTTAGAGAGAAAACAAAAAAACATATATAGCCCCTTTCTCAAACACACACCCATACATCTAACCTTATACCTAATCTGCTGTTGAGAGAAGGGAAAATATTTTTGTAGATAAAAATGCCTTAAGGTTACTTGGTTTAGGAGGCACAAAGACTACTTAGGGGTTTTTAGCTACTGCAGGTGGTTGTGTAAAGCAGTACGATATACAAGTAATGCGGTTGGGCTTACGATCATATCTGGCCCTTCAGCCTACTCATGGAGAGATCTCTGGTTACAGATTACTTCTGAAGGTACCAGTTCAGCAGTATGCAGCCAGAAGAAGGTTGGGATGTGAGAGAGGAAAATAAAGGTCATTCCAATGAGGAAAGCTGTTGGTCAGTCTTGTGAATGGCAGAAGGTTAATCTGACCTGTTTTAAGTCACTGCAGTCATCGCAGTCATAAGCAGCTAAACAATGCATGCAAATGGAAGTTTGATCTTATTCTGCCATTGAGGAAAGTTAGTTCATATTCCCTGACAAGGTTTTTTTTTTTTTTTTTTTTTTTTTTTCAGAGGCGATAAGAGACTGTACTTGCAATTCTTGCTTATGATTCCTAGCTGAAAGAGGAACAGCCCTTTGTGGAGAGAGATGAAAGACACTAGGAGTATTTTTCTTACATTCCAGTGTAAGCAGAATAGCAAAGTACATACCTGAGAATTTTCCAAGCACAACACACATCTATTTACATATTTGATTTCAGTGGTGATACGTGATAACCTGGGATCTCATTCAAAGGATCCTGATGGGGATTTGAAAGGAGTTCTTCTTCCTTGAACATTCACAAAATAACTGCTGAAAGCTGAAGAACCTTTTGTTGGCAACCTAATTTCACAGAGAACAGAAGGCAGAGAAGCTGGAGATGGTTTTCTTGTACTGAAAATCCTATCTGTTCTTACAACTGTGGAGATAAATTCCTGACTCCTTTAAAAGTGGTTTGTTAGTGACTTCAGTATGACCAAAATGTCGCTCAAATTTCAGAGAGACTTTGGTACTTTTTTATCTTGCACTAATGCCAGTTGACAGATGCTGCAGCTTTCCTACTTGTGCGTCTTCCCAGCAGAAAAGAATCTGTCAGTTCCCATAGGGAATGCATGGTCATAGGCTCGCCATCGTAATGTGAGACCCATGAGCAAGGGACACATCTGAGGATGTGTTTTTCCTGATGCTATTAACACTGTAGTGTTGTATAAGCAGCAGTGAGATTATAGTGGGGGTTATGTTCAAGAAAGAGAACTGTTTTACTGTTTCTTTCCCCCATACATTTTAATCTGCCACAAGATTAAGATTGGTTGTTGAGCAACTCAGATAGTGGTATGGTTAGTATTTGCATTCCCTTTTGGCTCCTCTGCATGAGAGGAGATGTGTAAATAGGACTTCATGCAGGAGAGAATTGGGGTCAGACCTTTCAGGCTTTCTAAAATGTGTGGTGATTTGTATATGCTGAAAGATGGTCCAGAATGGAAAAATTGGCATTTGCCACTCTCCAGAATACTCCCAAGTAATTAGGTTACCCCAATTAAACACTGCTCAACGGCTCAAAATTAAGACCTGAAAATAGCTCTCTTGTGATGCGTAAGTGTTGTTTGCAATACCCAGTCCCTTCAATTCAGCATGGGAGAGGGAAAACAAGCCAACAGCCTGGAAAGATTTAAAGTCAAGCAGAGAGGAGAGTCGGGTGAGTTCGTGTTATGGAATTTTCTTTCAGAAGATTCATTTTCAAGCAGTCTTAATGGCAGAAGCGTACTCAGAGCAGCGTGCATCTGAGGGGGACTTGCAGGTGGTCTGTGTGAAGCTAGCTCACCCACATTTCCTGTTTCTTCAGCTTTTGCAAATAAGCAAATAGCTAGGGTTTTGTTGTTGTTGTTTTTCAAGGGGTAAAAAGAATGGGTGCACGTCTGTGCTATGTGTGCTGTGTCATTCTCAGAGGTGCATCTGAGAGGGGCAGAGCACAGCCTGGGACATTCTCTATGCTCATTTCCTAGAAGAGCATCATTTACACCATGTCTAGCTTTTGGGGGGAGTTGTTTTTTTGTTTGTTTGTTTGTTTTTTGGTTTGTTCTTTGTTGTTTTCCTATAAAGGACTGGACAGTTTCCCCTTTCATTTTAGCAATGGATTTCAGCAATGTGAACTGGCTTTTGATCCATTTCCAGCTTCAGAGGTTTGGGTCCAGGCATTTGATTCAAGGCTTAGAACTTGGTCTAACTGTGCTAAAAGTTAATACTTAAGAATTGAGTTTTATAACAGAAATGGTCTTTGAGGCAGTTCTTGCTTTCTTAAAAGCTGCAGAACAAAAGAGACATTTCTTAGAGGAATTCAGCATTACTCTTCAGAACACAGTCTTGGGACAGGAGAGTTTGTAAAGGATCGTGACTGTGACTTGTAATTGCCTCACAACTGCCTTGTGGCTGTAAAGGAACAATAACAAAAGTTTTGGAAATCCCTGTGCTGACTTACCCTAACACACATTTGAAGATATAAACCTCATGCACACTATCTCTATGCCTTACTTCCAGATATCTTCTTATAGCATTACATAGATATTTCCTTTTTGCTCAGGACAGCCTGCATAGATACCTGACTTCATAGAATCACAGAATGGTTTGGGTTGGAAGACATCACAAAGATCACATAGTTCCATGTCCCCTGCCATGGGCAGGGACACCTCCCACCAGACCAGGTTGCTCAAAGCCCCATCCAGCCTGGCCTTAACACCTCCAGGGATGGGGCATCCACAGCTTCTCTGGGCAACTTGTTCCAGTGACTCAACACCCCATAGTAAAGAGTTTCTTCCTCATATCTAATCTAAAACTAACCTTCTTTAGTTTAAAATCATTACTTCTTGTCTTGTCCCTACAGTCCCTGACAAAGAGTCCCTCCCAGCTTTCTTGTAGGCCCCATTTAAGTACTGGAAGGCCACAATAAGGTCTCCCTGGAGCCTTCTCTTCTCCGGGCTGAACAACCCCAACTGTCTCAGCCTGTCTTCATAAAAGAGGTGCTCCAGCCCCTTGATCTTCTTGGCCCTCCTCTGGACTCATTCTAATAGGTCCATGTCCTTGTGCTGGGGGCCCCAGAGCCAAACATAGTGCTCCAGGTGGAGTATCACAAGGGCAGAGGAGGAGGATGATCATTTCCCTCAGCCTACTGGCCATGCTTCTTTTAATGCAGCCCAAGATATGGTTGGCCATGGGCCAACCTCTCAAGCTTGTCCCGGTCCCTCTGGATAGCATCCCTTCCCTGCAGCGTGTTGACTGCACCACACAGCTTGGTTTCATCAGCAAACTTTCTGAGAGTGTACTCAATCCCACTGTCCATGTCATGGACAAGGGTGTTAAATAATACCAGTCCCAATACTGACCCCTGAGGAACACCTGTCTCCACCTGGACATTGAGCCATTGACCACAGCTCTGTATGTAACCATCCAGCCAATTCCTACCCACCCAAGTGGTCCATCTGTGAAATCCATGTCTCTCCAATTTAGAGACAAAGGTGTCAGGACAGTGTCAAATGCTTTGTACAAGACTTCCTCTGAAATAAATAGCATACTGTTTATGGAAGAACTCTGCACTGTCATATGGGTTTCTTAAGTATTTTTCTTCCAATCCTGAAACACATTCAGATTTTCTAATTTTTATTATTATTATTTTTTTTTTGCAAATGAGCAGCTGTGGAGGGCAGGGGATGTATGATGCAGTATGACTCTGAAAAGGATTATTCTATGAGCATCACTTTTTCTTGCTGACTCTACTCAGACAATGCATTGTTTCAGTGGGGTATTTGTTTATTAATGGTCCAGTCAGTTGCAGGGTAAGGAGAAAACACAGGAGCCGATCACACTGACACCCAGTGTGAAACAGGTAAAGGCAGGAGATGATACTCAGTATTAAAAGATTCACAGGAGATTTTTCTGACTTCAGCTTTTTTGGTAGTTTGCTTTTTCTGGGTAGCCCTGCCCTGTAGTCCTGCAGTTATGTTTCTGATATTTTAAATTATTATTATTTTCTGCATATATGGCTATACCTCAGCTCACAGAGACTGACAGAGACCTTTTGCTGTATTTTTTTTAGGCAAAGTGAGCCAAGGAACAGGCAAGATTTAAGGTCAATGTTCTCTATGTCTCAGCACCCACAGCTGGAGTTGGCAGGCCAAAACAGATCCAGCTCCATTTCTATGTTAAAACCCAAAGCTAATTTCCAAAAGAAGTTTGTAGGAACAGTTTGGACATCTGAAAATCAGTCCAGAAACATTCAATTGCAGCTTCTCATTGTAGAAAATCTGGGAAAAAAAAAAAAAAAAAAAAAAACATCTGGGGGAAAAAAAAAAAAAAAGATACCTGAAAGTATTGGGTGCTGAACACTTGAACACTTGAAAATCTGGTCTAGTATTTAAGGTCTGGCTTAAAGTACAAAAGGGGTTAATCCATTTCTGCTTGCTGCATGTTAGCATTCATAGCAGAGCTTGGGAGAAGAAGCTGGGTCTTTCTGTGCTAGCATGTGGCACATTAACTCCATGTCTCCTTGCAGCCAGCAACACCTCCAACATCGACGAGAGAATGATTGCATGAACTCTCTGTGAGGCTTTTGATCATCTTTTCAGATGAAATGCAATGCACCTGCAATTTTTTTCTCTTTGGTATTAAATTTAACTCCCCTTTGCATTTTGGCTGATGGGAGTAAATCTTAGTGCGTTTTAAAAGAGTAGCTAGTGCTGCAACAGTGGGATGTATGTCACAAAGTCTGGTAATTACTTTGTTCCAAACCTGTGTCCATACAGATGTTCAGTGGTATGTACTTTATGGAGGTGTGAAGTTTAACAGAGACTGCATAGTCAGAAAAAAAATAAAAAGCGCATTTGTGTTATGTAAGTTCTGCCAGGCATCTTTGCTCTGAGCACCTTGGAGTCTGCTAGTGACATTTATTGAGCCCTCATAGCCAGTTTATGGCATAATAATTACGTGTATGTATTCCCTGCTGAATGTCAGGAGCTCAATGAGTCTTCATTACAAAGAAAGAAAAAATTAGTCAATACTAAAGATATATAGCTGATATATATAGTAGGAAGTTACTAAAATAAGAAAACATCTTCAGTGTTGGCATCTGTTAGCATAAATGCTGAAAGAAAGTCCTGTTTAAATAGCTACAGCAGGAGTCCCTGTGGGAGTAAGGTTTTTTGTTTGGTTGGTTTGTTTGTTTGTTTTTCCTGCAAGGGGAATTACTTCAGGACTCTAAAGTCCACTGTCTTAGTGAAGATGCACTGAGGCTTCCCCATTTGACTGGGATGACAGGTCCAGCAGTCAGTACTGGTGGTAAGAGGGAATTAGCTTCAGATTTCGGGCTTTTGTTGTTCTGACCTTTACAATGACCATTCAGCAATTGAATCCCCAAGCTGTTCTCATTCTGTCTGTCTTCCTGATGAAGTTATCTCTGTCATCCTTTGCCTATGCCTGTCCATCTCTCTTGCTAATTGTTAGCTCTCCAAGTGCACTGAGAGTGAACATGTTGGGTAATGTGAAGTCCTGAATCATCCACAGGCTTGAATAAATAACATATCTAGGGATCATTCAGTGGAAGATGCCTAACTAACAGTTGTTAGTATGGGATCTGCACTCAGAACAGGTGCAATAACAGAATGTGTATGTCATGCCATGCGTCACACTGTGGATGCACACATACCCTGCTCTGACAGGAAAGCTGCTCCAGAGCCATGCAGGCAAAAGCTTTACTCACTGTGTTCCCAGCAGGTTAATTCCAGCACAGTATCCCTCCAGGCCTTGAAAACAGTTGCTGACAGATACAGGTACTGCTTGTTGAAGGTAAAGGCATCTTTGAGGGGCAAAACTTGGAATATAGAAGTAAATATGGAGTTAGCCATGGGAGCCATGGGGACTGTGCAGTGTCTCAGATGCTGCTTTTGTGCCATGTGGCTTCAAAGGCTTGCTGCAAGTTGCCCTTCCCTTCAAGCAGCTCTGAGCATGCTGCTTCACTTACCGTGTTGGAATATCCCTGAAGGCAGTACAGCCCCAGTTGTGACAGGCAACCATGCATTGGTCAGAGAACAAAATTCACAAAGGGGAAAGAAGGAGCTCATGTTATGCAGAGTGGCTGCTACTTGTTGGAGAGGGAAAAAAAGAAAAAAAAAGAAAAAAAAAAAAAAAAAAAGATATGCTATCAGTAAGCTGAAATCTGAACAGCCTAACTGGTCCTAATAGTTGGAGGGTTTAGGGAAGCCTGCCAGAGTGTGGAAAGCATAACAACTGCATTTAATAACAATCAAGCAACTCTTATAAATATTTGCATGTGCTGCTTCAAAGCCTACTACATGGTCATTCATGTTCTGCAGTCAGAAAGAAGAGGAAGGAAAAAAAGAGGGCAAGATAAAAAGGGCACTCCATGTTTTGTAGCTGCTGTAATAAGGAATGGGCAGAGCACCAGAAAGAAAAGAAAAAGGGAAAAGAAACCCTCCAAAGTTTAATAAACACAAAAGGGAATAAAAATAAATCTTTGGAGCATTTATTGCAAGCCCTTGATGGAAGGATTGGATTGAAGCTCTCAGCCTTTCCAGTGTGGGCGTATGTGCGAAGTCTGCCTGTATGGCCTCCTCCAATGAGAAAAGTTGTTTACATTTCTTATCTTGGGCTGTGCAAATAATTGATTCTTTTGTTTGTTTGTTTCAATAGCAGAAATGAAAATTCAGAGGGGAAAAAAAAAATAAAAAAAAAAAATAAAAGTGTTTGGATACAACTGGATTTAGGACTTTCCTCACCAGAAAGCAAGCCCAGCTCTCAGAAGAGCTGTGTCAGAGCATTTTGTTTCCTTGAAATGTTAGTACACACAGTACCTGTGAGAAAAGCCATGGAAACAGAAGCCTCAATTCATATTACACGACTGTTGAAGGCAAAAGTGTCATCCTGTTATGCATGAGGTCCCCAACTTGGGGAGTATCTCCAGGATGAAACAACCTCCTTCAGTTCCCACTTTTGGCTTGAGGGAGCTTGAACCCATCTCGTTCTCCTCCCAGGAGCGATGCCTAGGGGTCTGCCTGCTATTCTGAATGGTCATTGAGAAGATGTGTGCAGTCTTTCCTATTGATGCTTTTCCACCCTGAGTCTATATTAAATAGAGCTATGCCACTGCCTTGCCTGTTCAGTACTTTGGGATAGGTCTCCTGCACCCCCGTCATTGGAGCAGGGCTGCTTTCTGTCCTGGTAGCTGGCACAGGAGCTTAGAGGATGCCAGATGTTGAATAGTCACTAAGAAGCCCAGAAACCACAGTTTAAGCCCTTATGCTCTTAAATATTCACAGACCAGAATACTTTCTAACCTGGCAGTTTGGACTGTCCTGTGTAAAGTGGCTGATGGAATTTCAGCTCATTCAAGGGAAAATATATATATATATAAAGAATAAACAAGCTAAACCTGCAATGCTCATTGTTAAGCACACAGAGCTATTAGAGTAAAGCTAGGAGGAGGGATGTTGTCTTTGCCTTCTCCAACTGTGCTTTATAACTCATCTCAGCCTTGCTGAGATGGATGTGATTATGTTTATTATAGCTGGAAGTATGAATTTTTGGGTAGGTTGAATTAATGAATAATTGAAAGGTGACAAAAATGGAATATTTCACTGCATTCACTATTCCTTTTTCTCCAAACCAAAATAAAACTGTGTTTTCCTAGCTCCAGGAAACATATTGATTTGATTCCACTTATTCATGATAATTGTTCAAAGAATACTTAAGGAGCCTGGTCTGCAACAGTATTACAATGTTTGCAGACTTAACTTGCTCAGGGTTATCCTGGAATCTACTGGAGTCACTAGGCCAAAATCAGAGGGGAGTCTAGAAGTATCCAACTGAGACTGCATTGATACAACTGTCAGGTTAAGGTAGAGTCACAGAGATATAAATTGCAGCATCTGAGATCACTTAAAGACTAATCCAAACCCTTGTAAACTCTATAGGGTTCTTCCCCTTCCCTTACAGAGAGTTGCAAATCTCAGTTCTCTGTCCTAATGTTGATGAATTTTCATGTAACCCCCAATTCTGCAGTCAGCCATTCTTTCACAGAGGAAGGGCTCCAGCTAGCAAAAAGCCATTTTTTTAATACTTTTTTTTAGCAATCCATGAATAATGCCTTTTCCTGAGTTGACTTCCCATGGATACTGTTGTGAATGATAGAATAAAGAAATCATACTTCTTATGGCTTTTGCAAGGTATAAAACTGTCTCATGAGAGAGCTGAAATTTCTTTAAGATAAGAATTAATTCTTCTTCATTGTCAATGTCCTATGTCTGCTTTCCAACAGAAGGTAAAAACTCATTCACTGTGTATGCAAATGCACATACTGAAACACAAAAGCATGCACATTAAGAAGAGAGTATTCCTTCCTTCTCTGGCTGTTACTGTTTTCCATGTATATGATAGAGCAAGAATATAAATGGAGAGATGGTTTAGGAAAATTGTTTCAGATGCACATTCACAGATTTATAATATATGGTATCTAAAATAGAGACATGTAAAAGAAAGGCTACAAGCGAAGTCCAAGAAAGTTCTAGAAATAAGTTAGAAGCTAAATATAAATCAAGCAGACAGTTAAATGGGACTTTTGAATCTGAAATAAAGTGAAGATGGACAGTGTTTGTCCATGCCAGGGCAAGTGGCTGTCTGCTAGTTTGGCTTGTCCACAGGGAATGAAATTGTAGGCTGATGCCTCAAATAAATGACAGGGAAGGACAACTTACAACTCATCCTGGAAGCATCAATCTTATATATACATGTTATTATGCCAAATTATATTCCTAGTAGGATTAGGTTTGGCAGAGGAACAAGTAGTAGTCTTGGAGTTTCCTATAGCAGAAAAATAAATTCAAGAGATTATTTCCCTCCTAAATGAGGATGTAACCTGAACCAAGTAGCTTTCTTAAGAATTTTCAAAATCTATCAAAATTAAGATCATCATTGCATAAAGTTAAGCTTTTCTCAAGAGACTTTCATGTATTTCTCCTTCAGAGAGAAAACAAGCATTGAGAGAGACAAGCAGTTATGCATTACTCAGGGTAAAGAGGAGAAATTCTGATGTGGGGGTAATTCATAACGCTTTTGCTTTGAATTCTCATTATAAGGTGGGTGACAATACTGATCACAATGCTTTGGGTTTATTGTGGAGCACTGCAGATGTGAAGATTTGAGAACTTTCTTTTCCCGATTACATGGGAACACAAGGAAGTCGGGGGCTTCCTGTTTGTATTTATATCTCTTCCACATTTTACATATTGAGGGTCTTCTATGGGAAGTACTCTTTCAGAGCATTTTTTAAGCATTTTGAGAACTTGTCATATCTCACTTATAATGCATCTATAGTCGAGACCTAGATTCTACCTTTCTCTGTAAGATTTTCTCATCTCTGTGATTATTTTTAGTTTTTCCATCTTACCATTCTATAAATGATTTTGGCTGAATAATCTAGAGGAAGAGTGTTTGTGAATATTATAAAGAGAATGCACTTACTTTATTCCTTCTGTGACTGACTGGCACTTGGTATTTATGCTGTAGTCATTTTGAGCCTTTAAAGAGTTACTTGAAGACATACCACAACCTGGATGTTACATGTGTAACTGAGTGTTAAGTCTGCTAAATGTGTTGCCTTGCACAGTCCCGGGCTGCTGCATTGATCAGAAGTTCTGATAGTGGGAGCCAGTCTATAAACACTAAATGTTTGTGACTTGGTCCTTAGTTATTGATGTGTCTCATTAATATGAATAGGTATCATTAATGATTTATTCCAACTATCTTTAATCATTAGTAGCTAGAAGTAAAGATAAATGTCCTGGACTTATGTTCTCCAATCTCTGTGCTGTGTTATGTATATACATCTATGAAGAATTATGTATCTTCCAGAAAAGAGTCCTTTACTCCATTAGTAGATGAATGGATGGATGGCTTGGATGGATGGAGAGCTGGGACACATAGACAAGCATGTAACATCACCAGGATTTCTGACCTTCATGGGAGCTTAATTGCTCACCTCTCTAATGTGCAGGCTGTTGTCTTCTGTCACTGTCTGACAAATCCTGAACTATGTGGCTAGTGGGAAAACTTATTTTTTTTATGATTATTATCTGAAGTGTTTCTGCTGGCATTGCCCCAAGGAAGCCTGTGAAGTTTGTTTCCTCTGCTGAAAATCCTCCCCCCTGTCACAATGAAGTTTTCATCTTTCTTCTGTTTCTTTGTACATTTTAAAATGTAAGAGAAGAGGAAACCTTTCCCTCAGCTTGAATGGAGATTTTATCAGGGCCTTTGAGTCATTTCGACTCATCCCTGAATTTGGCTTGCTGAGCCCACTCTGCAATTTGAGGAAAGTCTTGCCAAACAACAGGGTGTGGAGAATGTCACACATACACAGCATGTTCAGAGTTTTCTGCACATGGTTTTCTGTTTGTGCTCTTGGCCAGAATTAGGTGGAACAGTCTCAGATGATCACTGAACCCTTCAGGGTCATCCGAATTGTGCAAAAGTTCTTTGCTGCTTAACCTCAGTCAGGGTTTGTAGCTGGGAAGGAGGAAGAGATTATTTTGAAACCTAAACTGATGCGTTTGATACCATTACTGATGACTTAATTCCATTTTTCTGTTCTTTTTTATTATTATTTATTTATTATTATTTATTTATTATTATTATACTTTTTTCTGCTTTCCCCCCAATATATAGTGAGGGGTGATTATATTTATGACTTTTACTGCTTGCAAATGGTCAATATTCATGTAATTCTTTTTAGAAAGTCTACTATCTGCATGCCTTTTACTTCCCTTTCTTCTTCCTCTTCTATTTTTGCCCTTGCTATAATCAGAATGAATATTTTATTCCAGTAAAAATCCTTAATAGCTAAATAGGAAACAAAACCTGAAGCTGACTAATTTATACTCCATGCCCTGGGGGAAAATGGGTTTTAGAAAGTATACATATCAAATGATTTCCTGTTACTTGTCTTCTTAGTAGATCTCTGTGAACTCTGGGCAAGTCTGAATGCATTTGCCAGATACCAAAAAATGGCTGTTATGATTTTTTTCCAATTTAGAAGCATCCAAGATTTTCCACCAGTATGTGGAAAGAATGGGGTTAAATGCATGCCCTGAAATAGAGTTCAAAATGGTTGTTAATCTCTATTAATCAGCTATTCCTGTAATCAAATATGTGGGGTTGTTTTTTGGGAGGTTGAATTGTTAATGATATTCAATTGTCTATTGGAAACTGAATCCTGCTACAGATATTTCCCTTACTGCTTTCTGAGGTTGTCTGGCATTGCATTGTAGGAAAGAACAATGTATTATATCATCTGAAAAAATACATAAATAATCGCACTGCCTTCTTGCAGATGCCATCCCACCAAGCTATTACAGCCTTTACTTCCGAATCGTGAGATTTGATGTCTCGGCGATGGAGAAGAATGCCTCCAATTTGGTGAAGGCCGAGTTCAGGGTCTTCCGTCTGCAGAACTCAAAGGCGCGGGTCTCGGAGCAGCGGATAGAGCTGTACCAGGTAAGGCTCTGGCTATTACTGCCTTCTTTCAAAGGTAGCTTTTTTCCCATGACTGTGCTAGAAAGAACTTCATTCAAAGTCATGTGAAGCTGAAATACACGTACTTTTCTAGTAAGTGTGCTTCAGGACTCTAGCATTCAGCATATAGCAATGGAGGAGGCATATGGAAGCTTCCTGTTGATGATTTGCTGTAAGTGACAGAACAAGGCAACAAGCAAGGAGTTTTGAGGGTCTCTCTCTCCCAGCACCCGATCTACACTGCAGGTTACATAGAAGAAATCAAATTCCTCTCTCTGGCCTGTGTTCAGGATAAGCCTATTAACTGTTCCTTGCAAAAATTTCATCGTTAATAACTGAGTTTCAGGTCATTGCAGTTTCAGGACTGACTTCTGTATAGTGGCCCAGGGCTTGAAGCAAGTCAGTGGAAAATTCAGCAGTTTAGGATAGAGGAAGAAAATGACCCAATTACCATTTTACTCTGGGGTGTTGATACGATTTTTTTCTTTTCTGTTTGTTTTCAAATTGCACCCTGCATTTCAACCAGTGACATAGGTGATTTATAAACTTGGTCAGATGGTGTTGTCACTGAAGAAGCAAAGTCAGTCTTGTATAGAAGCCATCACAGCCCCACAAAACATCCTCTGTGTGTGAACAAGCTCAAGCAGAGGCTCCTCTACCTAGGTAATAGTCAGCTTGCACACATGCTAAACCCATTAAGGTCAACTGCATAGAGTCTGTGCATATGTTTGTGGAACTATTTTCTAGAGCATATTTCATGTAAAGCATAGTTCATCCAACCAAGAAAACCAACAGCAAAAATGAATCAAGTCCCAGCAGTTTTATACTGGCTAAAACTCACAGTTTTTCTACCAACCTGGGATTTGTTCTCCTGAAAACCCTGGTAGGGAAGAAGTCGTCTTGTTAAGTAAAATGTGTTGAACCCTTCTTTGGCTCTGTTTTTGCTGCCCTCATTTGCTGCACCTGAGCACAGCCATGAGTTTGCAGCACAGTAAAGCCTGAGTCTGATCCTGTGGTGCAAGTTTGAGTTAGTTATCTACCTCACTTTCAAAGTTCACATTTTACTACCTGGTCTGCTAAAGTGCAAACTAAGCTTGTAGCAGAGATGCAATTTCTGCTTGCTGGAGAGACAGCGTAAAGCCAGCCTTAGAGACTACCAGCAGGAAAAGATGCACTGGATTTTTAAAACATGATTTAAACAGGAGAGAAATGTGATTCCCCATTGAATGGGGTTTAGGTCTGCAGGTGGTCACCAGGTGCTTGTTGTCAAAACTACAACCTGGCTGTGTGCCTTCCCAAGAAAAGACTGGCAGAAAAGTTGACTAAATAACATGTCACTTGTTAAAAGAGAAAGCTAACAAAAATCTTCGAAAGTCAGTGGTGTCCTTGGTGTGTAAGAGCCATCACACAGAATTATGCTTCTTGTCCCTGTGCTGTTGCCAGACCAACCTGTCAAAATGATCATATGTTCTGACTTGACCTCACTATTCAGACATCTGAAATGGAGGTAATGGCATCCCTGTGCTTTCTGAGAGCTGTTAATCAAGCACCTGGAAGGAATACAGCTGAGATTACCTGAGCTCAGCTCATTGCACCTCTATGTTTGAGGAATGTGGGATGCAAAGGGTTCAACAGAAGTACGGAAGAAAGGGCCTTTACTTGGCTGGGAATTGGGCTTGTGACAAGAAACAGCTGGTGAGAGAGGCTGACTCCAGCAAGCCTGTGCCAATGGAAATGACTGACACCTGCACCTAGGGCAGGTACCTCAGTCCTGTAGATAAATATATAGCTGGTGAGGAAGGCAGTCTTTTTTTGAGACTGGGTGGGGGGCATACTGATTGAAGTGTTGGGTGAGTAATGAGGTGCTGGTTATTGTAGGATTAGAGCTTTTCTATAACGAAGAATTAGGCTTGCCAGAGGCGGTGAGCTGTGAGCGTGTTTGTGCCAGGTGTATGCTAGGCATGATACTTGTTCCTTCTCCTGCAGAGAAACAAGCTGTTCCTGGAGCATTTCCCTGCAGAGAACATATCAAAATGATGAGAGCTGCCTGCTAGTGCTTCTCTCTTCTTTACTCCTTCTAAGCTCCTCTAGTCTTCTTCTTCCTCTACTCTTCCACCCCTACTCTGCCCTTTAGTCATATTTACCACTTCTTGCAGTCTTTTATGCAGTGCTCCCCAAAAGCTTGTATTAAGGTCTTACCTTAGCTCTGCAATGGCTGGTCTGAACTGCCTGGGTTCCTTATTGTTGGCTCTGCTGCAAGAGTATCAGAGTCCCTAAATCCCCTTGTGCCTCATCTCCATCGCAATGTTTGAGACTTTGCAGTGTTTAACAACAAGCAAATGGAAGGAGATGTTGGAGAGGAGGATGTGTTGCAGGACAATGCTATAGAAGCATCCTAAAACTAAAAACATCAACTTTAGAGAGTAGAACAAGGAGCTGAAGGTAGGGAAGGATGACTAGGAGTCATTAGTGCCATGATGCTGCTAGAGGAGCTTCAGTGTTATGTAGTGATAGGGATGTCAAAGAGTGGAGGAAGGAATAAACATGGGGTGTAGAGAGAATGAGGAAGATGCACATTTAATTGGAAATGGAAGAGGCAAATATATTCTGTAGGGGCTGGAAGCTTTCTCAGGTATATTTGCTTGAAGCTTGAAAAGCCATGCATGGAGAGAGAGCCTCTCAAAGGAGATTGCTGGTAGGTTTGGCAAGTGTAGCCGCTCCTCCTCCTCCGTGCATAAGCACTGCTTCCTGTCTTGTGAGATAGTGCTGGGCTTGCCAGGGCTGTTGTGCCCAGAAGCAACAATGTGGTTTTCTGTCTTGCATAAGCAACATTTAATTATTAGCTTTTTTTCTCTTTCTTTCTTTCCTCCCACCAAGTTTCGGGTTGCCTACTGTTCTAGTGTTTTGCTTTGCCGAGGAGATCTTCTTGATGAGGGTTTTTCAAATTCCTCTCATACCTGTAGTTTTAGGGAATGGTTGTGGCTGTGTCTTTCTTCTCTTTCTCAGTCAAGCAGGAAGAGAGGGGCAAAAGTCTCCTGGGGAGAGGAAGAGCTCTCTTGCTGTGATTCAGTGGGAAAGCGGGTGCCCCTGACCACAGGCAGGTCTCCTAGAGCAATCCACTTTGTCCGGTGGCAGTTTAGTAGCAGCATACACACCAGTGATGCAGAAAGGACAATGCTGCTCTGAAGGACTATTTTAGGAACAGTTAGAGACAGACATGCAGGGAACATAGAAAAAACAAGCAAGCAGAATATAAATATTTTGTTTCTCCTCCTGATTCTTTCTTTGTGTGGTCCTATGACCTTACAGATCTACCCTTAAAATGAGAAAGAAATGCAAAACTGCACCTTTTCAGCTAATCTTTCCTCCAGCTCCACTTGGCTTCTTTTTCCAAACCACATCAGAGAAGGACTCTGTTTTCCTGCAGCCCTTGTTTGCACTGTCTCCAGGAAGGTACTCTGGGGCTGCTCGGAATGGTGAGCCAGAGCCGTGGCCCCTTGCTCCTAGCCCCGGAGCAGGAACAGCAGGATCCTGTACCCACCTGCAGTGGCAAGGTCAGAACGGAGAGGACATTGATATGTTTGTTTTGGGAACAAGTGGTTGTTTATCCACTGGCCAAGCCAGCTGAACCTGGGCAGTAGGTCCTGGAGATGAATTCTTCTGGAGGTGCCCTGGACACATCCTGCCACTCAGGTCTATGGACCCTGCTGAGCCTGGCAGCTCCCTGGCCACATGTTCATGGTTCTTCCGTGGTGTTTGCAGGCTTTGAAGTCTAAGCTGGTTTCTCAGGTAGCCTCACTGACTACAGGGGAGCATATCCAGGGAATTAATGGGACTGAAGTTAACTCCCTTTGCAAAGTCCAATGCAGTTCTGGTTTTGCTCAGTTCAACTCATGCCTCTGCTCTCAAGATGCTTGGCAAGGCTCAGAGAGCACAGTGAAACGTGCTGCATCTCGCTGCCTGCTTTCAAATAGTCTGCTGGAGCCAGGGGGTGAGTGGTAATCCCCGAGAGCAGAAACAGTTTCTTTAATGTATTTTTTTCACCCAAAATACTTTTTGGGTATTTGAGGATTAGTAGGTCACATCTGTGTGTACCTGTGCAGATGGGAAATGCAGTGCACGTACTAAGTATTTTTAAGATAGGAAAAAAACATAAAGCTCATAGAAGTGGGAATTAAGCTTCTTTCATAACATTGGTATAAAATCTTCTGTATTTTCTTGTCTCTAGTTAAGTGAAGCCATAAAGAATTAAGTTATTTAAAGGCACTATCTTTTCTGCTATTTCTTCTGCCTGAAAGTGAGGGTTAATCTGCTCATGGTGCTGCTGAGATACCAGCACATTGGAGAGTGGGAAGCTGGAGGGAAGGAGGGGAAGCAGAGTAACCTCAGGGGCAGCCAGTGCTCTCCCATGCTTCTCCACTGCACTGTGGTTTCGTGATGCGCTTCTTAATGTGCACCAAGACTTCAGAAAATATTAAGGGGATAAAGTACTCCTGTAGGAGGGAGAAAGAATAATATTAAATAAAAAAGCTTTAGCATCCTCCAGTGGCCCTTGCTATGTTTTTAAAGATTTATGCCAAATGCAGGCTTTATTGGAATTTGATCAGATAAAGCTTGGTTGTTATGGGAATGTCTTTGTTCATCAGTTTTCTTGCCTGCTTTGAAGACTTCATGACATCTTTCTTTTATTAAGGTGATTCTGTATTTATAAACAGAGTCCCTGCACCCTTTGAAGGGGGGGGGGGGAGGGGGAACTTGCCTTTTATGAATAAGCATTCCAAAAAATAAATACGCACCACTGCAAAGCTGGACAAGTGAAAACCCTTGCGGGGTAAAAAGTAGTTGTTCAGGGAGCATTGTGGTATTGTTTTTGAGGTAGTTTTATTATGTACAGACGGTCAAACAATAACAAGTAATAATTGCTTCCTATGGAAGCAGTGCCATGTTTTGGTAACACATCATAAAGCATCACAAAAATGCAGCTAAAGCACTGGATTTTAGTGTTGTTGTTATCTGATGCTACTGTGCATGTGGGTAGCTGGTGGTTGGGGTATGTACTGCTTGAAGTGTCCAAGCAAATAAATGTACAGCACAGGCAAAGGCCAGGGGGACACTGCGTTATGACAAGCAAGCAAGTGGGAGCAGACATTTGGTCTTCCTATGTTGGGGGTGGCCCTTTACATACCAAGGGCTCCCACGGCACTCACATGGGCTCTAAAAGAAATGAATACCCTCCACACAGTGTCTAACCTGTTTTCTTTTAAGGATCTCTCTCCTCGCTTGGAGGTATAAGAAGGAAGATGCTGTGGAACATATTACCCCACTATGAGTCAGATTTAAATTTAAACCACAATCAGTCTTTCAAATGCTTTCAGTTCAGACAGTGTTTTGTCTTGTTTTTCAGTTAGGGAATATGTTTAAAGTGAGCTGCTATAGATTTGGGCCAGATCTCAGCGGTGCAAATCTGAGGCAATTTACACTGGCTGCAGCAGAGCTACTCTAGATTGATCTAAGTATAATCAAGAGCAGAGGGGCCTGCTTGCTTTTTTTTCCCTCCCAAAAGTGTTGTCTTTAGTGCCATGGAACAAAATCCCAGGAAGCAGAGTTTGTAGCACTCAGTTGGCACAGGATGCCTGTGTTACACACATCACCTGGGGCATTTGATTCCAATTGACTGCTGTTGCTCTGACCCACAACTCAAGTATTTGGATCCCATAATTTATGTATTGCTGTCCTGAAACCAGACTCTTGCAATACGAAAGGTTGAAAGGTTATGGTTAAGTGGCAAATGTGCAGTTCTCTTTGAAGTGCCAAACTCAGTGTATAGTGTGGACTTAGTAACTTTTGGCTCTACCAGCCCCCTCCAGACCCCCCTTCAACTGAAGACCAGATGATCAGAGGAAGTTAACGTGCAGCATATTTCAGTCAAATTGATGCTTTCTCTTTGTTCCAGAATCCTTTTATTTTTTTCTTTTTGTTGTTCTGAGTACTGTATCCCCTACAAAATACTTGCTACATTTGAGACTGTGTAGAGTACCTTTACAAATAATCTGAGTGTGATTGAAAGGAAGTATTTACTGGTGCATCATATTCTTTGCCATTTGAGACTTATCTTGGATGCAGCCAGCTCTTGTCAGAACAGTTACTGAAGACTACTTGAAGTATACAGTATCCCATTAGCTACTGGCATGAGCTTGTGCATACTCCCAACTTGACCTGACAGCAATATAGGACGCTGAGCTGATAGATTTATTACAGTTTGTGGTGCGTGTATATTATGGGGGACATAGGAATGTAGGACACAGGTCAGAGACAAGCCTCTGAATTTGGGTTCTTGCTCTTTGGGCTGCAGTCTGGCAGGGAAACCAGATGCATGTTAGGCTGAGACATGCACAAGTTTGAACCAAATACTGCAGCTTGATAGTTACTGGGCTGGGGAATATCATATTGGTGCTAAGAGGCCCATTGGAGGTGAGTAAGGAGTTGAGGAAAGCTGGGAAGCTTTGTTGTCAGTTCACCCGAGGGCTAGCAAGAGAACAGAAATGGCTGCAAGAGATGAGAAACAGCAAATCTTGGGTCTGAAAAGAAGAAAATTGTGTTATAGAGCCTTTTCTGATTTAAGAGCAAATGACAGGCCCTCTGCAAAAAGACCCTAGAAACAATTCATATCGCTCACATGTGATGAGACAAAAAAGTACTCTGGGCTTCCTTGTGCCCTGCTTCCTTGTCCAGTAATGAAGAAAAGCTGTGGAGGAGAGGTAAAGGAAAATAATGTGCAGCTTTGTAGGAGAGAAGCCTGTATGAAGAAAAATAGATGAGGGAAGAAAGTGGAGGATGGGAGTGGTTTGTGTGGAAGCCTGTAGGTGGTGAGAAGAGAAAATCATAACTGTGATGGAAGAAGAACAATGCAGGCAAGAGGAAGGGAAGAAAGAGAAGTGACTTGTGAAAGAAGACAGCATCTTAGAAAAAACACTAAGTCCAAATATTACAACAGTAAACAAACCTTAATGCCAAAATTTTGTGATGAAATGCATGTGAACATGAAATATGGCTATCAGAGACAGGACAGATGAAGGGGTTGGGAGACCTGAGCTTAGAAGGCAGATGAACACAAGAGTACCCTGGAAGGACATAGGAAACTTGGCTAGGAGACAAGAGAACCCTCTCTGTTTTTGTTGACTTTGGCTCCTCTTTGTTGATATTTTAATAAAACATAATGTGCCTCTGGCAAGTTAAACTAAATGCTAGATAAGTTTACAGGATTTCTTGTTTTGGTTTATTTTATGTAAAATCTTTTTTAGGAGCTATCTTAAAATCTTCTAAACGGCAGGAAATTGCAGTCAATATTTCAAAATCTTCCAGGAGAAGGACCCCAGACCCTCCGTTCTTGTTTATTGCTTGCACAACACAGAGTCCTCCTGCCTGCTTAAAAGTAAATCAAGCAGAGCAGCCGCAGAGGCCCCCAGCAAGCACTACAGATATATCTTCGGCAATAGGAGGAAGGCCCTGCTTGAGGAACAAATGGAGAGGAAATCCCTTCTCAGACTCCATCCTCTTCCATGAAGCTTATCCCCTCACCACAGTGATGCAATGAGTCAGCCACAGTGAATCCCTGACATACATCATTTCCCTTCCTCTTCTGACCTGCTTCAGCTGTTCATCTCTTTACCCCCGTACTTCACCTTCTTTTACCTTTAAGCGCGTAGCAGCTGACACTGTAAGGGAATCCTGCTGCAGCTGTAGCCCATCCAGATATAAAAGGGATTGGGTTATGTGTGCAATATGTTTTTTTTATTTGCAAGTTTGCATGAAGAACGTGTCTGGCAAGTTCTGAGCAGATGGATCATAGAGCTATGGCTTTTTTTCTTTTTTCTTTTTCTTTTTTTTTTTTTTTAAAGACTTTGGCAAGTACTCCATACCTTTGTATTTTGGCAGGAACTCCGCATCTCATATACTAGTCTCCAAAGACTCTGCCCTCATTTTGAGCCTGATTCGGAGACCTTTGCAAGTAATGGAAAGGCTTCCACTGATAAGCAGGGGGGCTGTAAACTGCTTTTAGCTGCATCACACTGAAGGCAGAATCTGAATTACTCTTCTGCAAAAGCGGTTATGAAAGTAGTGTAAGTTTACATCAAGAATTTTTGAAAAAAAAATACAGTTGCACTAGTGGTGATAAGAAAAAAACTAGGATTATGATAGCTGGTAGACTCCCAATTAACTGGAAAAATGTGTTATATGGAGGTTTTGGTGCTTTACAACATGTTTCCACATGTAATGAGTAAGAAACTGGATAGGAGAGATTGTAGTGGTTTGCAGCAGAATTAAAGGTTTGCTTATCCTGGTGTCCAAGACCTTGAACTGAACAAGGGAGTGAGAAAGGACTGAGAATTAGCATTGCCATTTTTTAAGTTTAAGCTTCACAAGGGGCTGGATGAAGTCCATGAGAGCTGTCTGAGGAGACCTTTGAAATCTGGACTGAGGCAGCAAATTATTCTTTCAGTAGAGTGAATAGTATGTAAGAATTTGGAAACCACAAGCAGCTGCATATGCAGACCTTGGGAATCCAGTCATCATGCTGCACGGGATTAGGCTGGAGTCCCCTCCAGTATTCTGCTAGTCTAGAAGAGGTTCTTTCAGATGGCAGTCTTCAGCCACGATGTTCTGCATAGCAGAATTTATCTCTGCTCTGATGTTAACCATCATTAGCACATCATTTACCACTGGATCTCATTGTTTGGACTTACTTACTTTGAGCTCGCAAGTACATGTCAGATTATTTCCATTATTGTAAAAGGCCCTTGAAGTTCCAATGGAAACCATGGATAATGATGATAAGTAAGAGAAAGATTAGTGAGTCTGCCAAGATGTTGTAATACAAGAACATCAAAGAAGTCTGAAATGACAGAGAAGAGAAGGGAAGGAAGGAAGTTATCAGGGAGCCAACAGCATCTGGAGGGAGGAGATCAGTCCAGAATAAATTGAGAGGAAAACTAGATTAATAGCAGGTTTTTGCAAGATAATACCATCTTTACTGTTTCTCAGTGATGGCAGATCCCACGCTGTCTGACAGCAGTGACCACCCGAAGTGCCAGGGCAACAAAGCAGACACAATAGGTATTTTTAGGTGACCATACAATCTTATTACATTTTGAAAGTTCATCAACTTGTTTTAAGAAACCATAAGTCACCAAAAATATTTTCAAACAGTCGCTAACTGTAATTCTCAAACCTAGCTTTACAATGCCCTTGCTGCTGAAGCTTGGCCTTTGATTGGTGAATAGGGTTTTCTTGGCAACAGCGGGTATATGTAATTGATGCATCAATCTGTGTATCATCACAGCTGGACTACAATCAGCTCTGTTTGTTTGCTTGGTTTTGGTGAGGTGATGAATTTATTAGCCAAAACTGTTCCACTGTAAATTATACCTAATTGTAATTTTCCTATTCTTTTGCATCTGCTTGTGGTAGCTATGGGGGAATAGGAGTAGCTACTGGTCAGGCCATCAAACCTGAAATAAACTAAGCAAGTTGCTGTTGTGGAGGTATTTGAAAGAACCAGCTTGTGTTTCTGTTGAACCTTTTCCTTTTATGTGTGTAATGAGTCATGAGGACAGGCTCTTCTGGTGTCTGCTCTGAGCAGTTATTGTTTAAAACATATGCACTAATGTGCTCATTGAGTTATCCCCTACTTTAGATGTGTATATAAATGAAAACAGGAGTAGGCAAAGGAAAATTTGAGCAAAATGATTGTTTTTCTATTAACAGAGTCCTGGGTTTTGGAGGTTTTCTGGTTTTGAACTGATATAATTACACTGACACCAAACACTGGTACTCTGCTGAGATCAGCTTCTGATATGCCCCATTTTTAAAGAAGCTATGTTTCTACTAATTTTGAAAACATTCTGCTTTGTTTGTTATCATGAATTATAGTGTTCTGAGTGTAGTTTGCAGTTTATAAAATACAGACTAAGATAATCTCTGTCCTTATTTATATACTTGAAACTGTGTGGTAGTTACTTAGGAGGATAAATGTGTGCATATAAGTAAACAGTTTTATCCTCCAGTATTTTAACGAAGATGTCAGCTACATGATACTTTTTTTTAATTATTTTTAAAGTGTATCAGTTTATGCTCTCCAGTTGGTTGAAAAACAAGCAGAGCAGTTGGCAGAAGTACTGTAGAGGTCACTCTTTTTTGGAAACATGTTTGTGATTCTTCTGCAGCCAGTTTATTACAAAATTAAGCCACTTCACCACTGAATGGCTGGTCATTCCTCCTTCATAGGGATTCATAAGATATTTTTCCCCATGGGTTTTTTGAAGAGTCAGAATAGAAATTTTCTGTGTTCAGTTTTTGGGTCCCTCCCGACAAGAAGGATATTGAGGTGGTGGAGCATGCCCAAAGAGGGGCAACAAAGCTGGTTAAGGGTCTAGAGAACAAGTCTTATGAGGAGCAGCTGAGGGAACTAGGATGAAGGCTCAGGGGAGAACTTATTGTACTTTACAATTACCTTAAAGGAAGTTGTAGTGAGGTAGGGATCGGGCTTTTCTCCCAAGCACCAAGTGATAAGATGGGGGAAAATGGCCTCAAGTTGTGCCAGGGGAGGTTCAGGTTGGATATTAGGAGAAACTCCTTTACTGAAAGGGTTGTGCGGCATTGGAATGGGCTGCCCAGGGAAGTGGTTGAGTCATCATCCCTGGAGGTCTTCAGGAAACATGTAGATGTAGAACTTGGTGGCATGGTTTAGTGGTGGATTTGCCAGTACTAGGTAAAAGGTTGGACTAGATGATTTAGAGGTCTTTTCCAACCTGAATGATTCTATGAAAAAAAGAAAAGGGGAAGGTTAGCAGTGTACATAGAATGACAGCTAGAAGGCAAAGCTCAAGTATGCACGCTACTGTGTCGAGATTGATGAAGAGTTTTGGTTAAGTATTTGCTTTCATGTGAAAGGGGGAAATTATGTACAAAAAGAGGGTAGATAAAAATAAATTGTTCTTTAAATTTACAGCAATGCTACTGAATGAAAATTATTCTGCGTACTGGGCTAGAAGTCTGCTGGATAACCTTTTTTTTTTTTTTTTTTACCCATCTACCTTTTCAGCTAATCCTTACTAATCCTCACATAATGTGATCATATGTCTATGTGTCCTTTAACTGAAAAGGCAATGTTGCTTAATCCCTTTGAAGGGGACTAAATAAAGATTATACGTGGCAGAACATCCCCATGTTTAGAAGCCACAGAGATTTTGCACAACCTGAATTTTCAGATTGTTGGTCTTGAGCTTTCACTCATGCATGTGTAAAGGTGTGCATGCTCATACCTGCACACATGCAGTTTTTGTGCATTGTCAGCTACTTGTACATGCGCTGAAAACTGAAAGGGGGGTAAGGTGGTATGTGTGGAAATTCTGTCTCTTACTCATGCAAGTGATTGAATCTGTCACTTCTACATGTGGATAATGATGCACAATACTCCCCCAGCTCCCAGAAACCCTAACAATCCAGGTCACGATCCACAGACGTAAAAAACTTCTGTCTCTTTAAGAGGGAGTGTTTGGATGAGGTGCCAGAAGGAAATGAGAAAGGATTGAACTAGAAGTTTAATTCGGTCTTCTTTCTCTCTGGTGTTTTTTTTGTTTGTTTGTTTTGTTTTTGTTTTTGTTTTTGTTTTGTCTTACATTAATATACATGAACTGAAAACTGTTGGACAAAGGCTTTCTACTTTTAGGCCTCCTGCAGATCCAAGCTGCGCAACCACATTTTTAGTTAAATGTGGTTGCAATGGGCTAAGCGTAAAGGCAAGACAATATTTATAGGCAAAGCAATGTTTACAGATAAAGGTAATATCTCTTCTAAGATGTATCAGTATAGTTGGACGAAGTAGATGAACTTTAAAGCACAAGTCACAAGGCATAGGAAAATCTTTTCTCTAGTAGGAAGCAATAATTGGAAATACCAAAAGAATTTTTGAGTGGGGATGGGCTTGAATGGTGTGTTGGGAGAAAAGGACTGATGAAGGTATGACCAGAAAGGCAGTACAAACTACAAAGAAACAAACAAAAGAGGGGGGAAGATGGCACTGAGAACCTAAAATACTTATTTCATGTAATCATTTCTGGAAGGTTCATTTGAAGACTGTATTGTAGCTATAAAACTTTCTGATAGGTTCCTTCAAAGCGGCCATTTTAATTACTACTGCGCATTGTGTTGCTGCTTCAGCATGTATGGAGTTGGAACACAGTGTAGGAAAAGTGAATAGTTATTCATCAGTTGGGTTTGTGAGAGGAAACAGACTCTGGGTCTAGGATTTTCTCATCCATTTGCTCTGTGTTAGAACTACTATTTCTGCACTTGCACGAATAAGTGCAGAAAAGAAAGGAAAAAATGGGAACAGTGAGGCTAAATCATTTTTGCTTGAGATTGAAGTAGACCTGCTAATTTCAGTGTGTGTGGTACTCATATTGAACAGCTTTTTGCTTAAGAGTTACGAGTGTCTGCTTAATACGTTATGTCAGTTGTGGAAAGTACTTATGCTATACTTAGTTTGTGACTTCTTAGCTCCTTCCTCTTTTTTTTTTTTTTTTTTTTTCCCTAAACATGTTGCATAAATCACATGGAAAGGAGCCTCGCTTTCAGATATCCTAGATACTGCAGGATAGATTATATCTGGCTCTTGTAATCTCTGCTGTCCATCGTGTTCTACAGTTTTGAAACCTGCAAACACTTTCCTTATCATTCAGTTCATAGGTCAGGATGGATGCTCTCTGTACTGTTAAATATGTGTGGTAATGATCTCTTGTACTTTTACAAATGTCTTTCATTCCAGATACACATTGCCAATCCCTCACTTTGTCTTTTCATAGGAGTGAGACTGGAATAAAGACATTGTCTTTTGGATACCAAGGCACAACCAAGTCTTCAAAACACATCTAAGACCAATTATAGTTAATATCAAGAGATTACTTTTGGCACATTGCTTACTTTTAGATCCTTACATCACTGCCAAAACTGTAAGGTATGCAGTTTCTGGAGTCTGTGGAAAGATATGACTGTGCAGAAAGGAAGAGAAATTAGCCAAGTTCTTGAGTCTTATTTAGCGCCCCCCCCACCCCCCTCCCCCCCAGCACATCTCTGTAGAATGACAGCTGCATTACATCCTCAGAAACACTTGAGTTGACCTGATAAAGACCAAAGAGAAGGCAAAGTTATATTTGTGCTTCTCTGGGACTTTCCCAGCATTGATTGCAGATTCTCTCATCTCTCTGGCACTTCTGAGCAATGGTAGTCCCCTTGCTGCTGCCAGACTCTCTGTAAACAGTTGTTCAAACACTTTGAAAGCTGCCTCATAAAAAGGCGTCTTAGTGTTGAATGTTTGAGTGCCCTTAATTTCTACTGGAGACCTTAGCATCCCCTACAAGTGACATTTAGTAATTTTCTGGATTGGGACCAACACCTTCTCATGTCATGTCTTTGTGCTTCCTTTGTCCTGCTGTAAATGTGTTGTGTGTAAATCAGAAAGAAGGCAGAAAGCTGCTGTTTTTCTCGTAAGACAAACATAATTGTAGGAGCTGCGCTGCTTACCTGTAAAAGGTACAGCGCTCCCTTGAAATAAAGAGGGAATCTCTACATGTTGGATAGAATCAGGGCTTTTTAAGCTTGCTTTTCTGTTTCATTATGAAAAGCCTAATTTTATTATGATGACATAAATTCATAGCTCTTTTGAAATATTTTTCTTCGTATATATATTATGTGGTTTCATCACTGATTTATACCAGCAGTTTGCTAGATATCAGGCTGTCGTGGGCTGAGAAAATAGGAGGAAATAGTGAGACATGTCAGTCAGTTATTCATTTGGTAATGGACTTGGATGGTTAAAGAGAGTAAGAACCCAGAACAATACACGAACTCAAACTGTTGGCATGACAGAAGTTACAAAGTGATGTTATCATGTGGTATGTTGATTGGAGCTGACTTAACATTGCATGGCATTCTAGCTTCCTACATCGCAAAACCAGAAACCTGTTAACAGCCAAAAGCCCAGTTGTTTTCAGAGGCAAGGTAAATAATAGCAGCCCATGCTTGTTTATGGAAAAGCAATCACTCAAGTCATTTAGATACGAGGAATAATGTGAGCATTTGTGATAGTTTTACTGTGAGGGGCAGCTAATCTTCAACACAACTGCTCTCTCACTCCCCCTCCTCAAAGGAAAAGGGGGAAAAATGCTGTGGAAAGGGCTCAAGGGTTCAGATAAGGACAGGAAGATCACTCACCAATATCATCATGGGCAAAACAGACTCATGTAAGGAGATTAATATAATTTATTTCCTATCACTAACAGACTGGAACAGTAAGAAACTAAAAGCACACGAAAGACACCTTTTCCCCCCATCCACTCTTTGCTGTGTCTTTGCCACAAGTAGCAAAGGGGAACCAGGAATAGGGGCTGCGGTCAGTCCCTGACACTTTGACTCCACTGCTCCTTTACGGTCACTCTGCCCCTGCTCCACATGGGGTCCCTCCCACGGGATGCAGTCCTTCCTGAACTGAGCCTGAATAGGCTGCCCACAGGCAGTAGCTCTTCAAGCACTGCTCCCACATGGCTCCGTACCATGGGGTCCATCCCCCAGGAGCAAACTGCTCCAGCACGGGTCCCCCACGGGTGGGCAGCAGCTTCCCACAGGCCCTCTGCTCCTGCAGGGGCTCTCCATGGGCTGCAGCCTCCTCCAGGCCACATCCACCTGCTCCACCGGGGGCTCCTCCACGGGCTGCAGCGTGGAGATCTGCTCCATGTGGGACCCATGGGCTGCAGGGGGACAGCCTGCTCCACCAGGGGTGTCTCCACAGGCTGCAGGGGAACTGCTGCTGCATGCCTGGAGCACCTCCTGCTGCACTGACCTTGGAGCCTGCAGGGCTGTTTCTCACTCCTTGCTCTCCCAGCTGCTGTTGTGCAGCAGTTTATTTCCCCTTTTCTTAAATATTTCTCACAGAGGTGCAAGCAACTTGGCTTATTTGCTAGGCTCTTTGGCTCAGCAGTGGGTCCCTTTGGAGCCAGCTGAAACTGGCCCTTATCTAACATGGGGCAGCCTCTGGGCTATTTTCAGAGACCACCCCTGCAGCCCCCTGCTACCAAAACCTTGCCCCATAAATCCAATACAGCACTTGAAATTCTAGGCATGCATTGCTGTGTATTGAGGTGGAGGAGCTGAGTTTTTTTTTGTGTAGGTAATTTTTATTGCGTGCTCAGTAGCAAACTTTTGACACAAAAACATAGCTGGCGTCCAGGTTTGGACAGAAGCGGTCTGTTGCACAGATCTTTGTGTGGCCACAATTCAAACCTGCATGCCCCCAGATTATCTGTATGGACAATATTTTTTTTTTCTTCAATGTGTAACCTGTACTGAAAGTCAGAAGGAAGGCTGGAAGCATTAATAAGGCAACACTGTGCAGATTAGTTATGGGTAAGCAGTATAATATCTTCCTTCAAAGTGCAGACTATATTGTACAGGCTCTACTTCAGCATTTGATGACTTCAGAATCACAGACTGGGTGAGGTTGGCAGGGACCTCTGGAGGTCATCTGGATGAACCCCTGCCCTGCTCAAGCAGGGATACTTTGTGAAGATTGCCCAGGACCATTTCCAGATGCCTTCTGAAGATCTCCAAGGAGGTGGACTCCACAATCTGGGCAACCTGTGTCAGTCTTCCATCAAGCTCACAGTAAAGCAATGCTTTCTTATGTTTAGATAGAATCTCTTATGTTCTAGTGTGTGCCCATTGCCTCTTGTCCTGGCATTGGACACCACTAAAAAGAACCTGGTACTGTCATCCCTGCATCCTCTGCTCAGGCATTTGTACCCATTGATAAGATCCTGCCCATACCTCCTCTTGTCTATGCTGAACAGTCCCAGCTCTCTCAGCCTCTCCTCATAGTAGAGGCACAACAGACCTTTTATCATCTTGGTGCCCCTCCATTGGATATGTTCTAGCCAGTGTAAGTGTCACTAACGATGGTGAAACAGCTTCTCTTTTGATGTTCCAGTTATTGTGATCCCCAGCCTCGTGTGTTATAGGACAAGTTTTCAGTGTAGCCTTCCTGTGTGAATTCTCCTAGGAAGGAATATGTGATGACATGTTTTGCATGAGGGTACAAGGTTTACTTGAGGTGTTTTTACATCACCTTCCTCTCCCAGCACTCCCAAAGAAGATAGCAAGTAGATATAGATAGTAAAGTAGGTATCAAATATGAGAATGCGTTACTTGGTCTTGAAAGTCAAGTATCATTTGCAGCACCATCCTAAGGGAAATGAGATGTGAGAAAGACCTCGCTAGTCAAGCGCTTTTCCTGAAATAGTCAAATGACTGAATCTTTGTTGTTGCCATTGAATTTGACCGTAAAGATTCTGCAGAAACTAAGAAATACTGTGTTATTTTTGAGTTTCAAAACACACCAAAACTGTGTATGAATGTACATCTGTTGCATAGAGGTTTGAACTGTAATCGTTTTTTCCTGCTATTTTATAATGTCGATGGTCCATTTTAATAAAAATCTGATAAATGTTAACTTGTAAACAAACATATATATTGTTTCTTGCAGGTTCTAAAATCCAAAGAATTATCATCACCAGGACAACGCTACATTGACAGCAAAGTAGTTAAAACAAGAGCTGAAGGAGAATGGTTGTCTTTTGATGTCACTGAGGCTGTACATGAATGGCTCCATCACAGAGGTGACAACCAGTGTTTTGCCTTCACTCCTGCCCCACATCCTCACCCATTAACCCAGCAGTATTTCAGACTCATTCCACATGTCAAACCAATTCCACTTACTTTCATGTTTTGCAGACAGGAACCTTGGATTTAAGATAAGCTTACATTGCCCGTGCTGCACCTTCGTGCCTTCCAATAATTATATCATCCCAAATAAAAGTGAGGAGCTTGAAGCAAGATTTGCAGGTAACAAATGAAAAAAAATGTTTTAAAATGTGGTGGTACTTACTAATTGAGGAGGAAAACGAGTTTTATTGCCTCTCTGAAATTGAATTCTGATGGTTGAAAGCTTACACATTTGAGAATCATGATTCTCAGCAGGTAGAAAATGGCATTGAAGGCGCAAGGGTAAACTTATAACAGCTGAACAATTCTAAAACCAGATGGAATGAATAAGAAGCCATCTCATTCCATGCTTGCAGCTTTGATGTCCTTAAATATCTCTATTACAGTTTGCAGCATGTGTGCTGGAAATATGTACATACAGTTTGAATGTAAGAAAGACTTATGCACAGTAGACCATCTGCTGTTGGGTAATCATGAGAAAACTTATTGAATATAAATAAAACCTTTCACTGCTGTCCATCCTAGTACTGTAACAGTTCAACCTTCAATAGAAAAGATTACTGGACAGTTGAATCAGGATGTTATTTGGCACACATAAATTGCTTGCAGTAGATGTGTGTGAACATGGTGCATTTTATGAGTGTATTAGAGAAAACAATACTTGTTATGGCAAATTTCCAAAGTATACGTAAGGTAACGGTTGGTTTGCTTACAGTGGAACCTTCCTCATGTAGAAAGTGTCCCAGTCTTTGTAAATACCCACTAACATACTTAAAGCTGTTTGGGCATACCAGATAACTCTAGCTGCCCATTATGTGTGTGCATGGGGTTATATCAGTAATATTTAAATTACTTTGAGCAATGCGATCAGTTGCTTCAGAAAGAACTAAACAATAGGTGCCAGAATTGAATAAATATGTTGCAATGCTTTAGTGCCAGTGAAATGTGGGCTGCAGTAACAGAAATGGCATGCCTGTATAATATTCTCCAGTAGTGTAAGGTTGAGTCTCAGGTGAAGTCAGTAGAACTACATTAGTTAACATCGAGTATTTCTATATATCTACTTGCCATCATTAGCACATGCAGTTTATTGTTACTTATATATGTATATTATTTGCATAAATGATTTTTATGCTGACAGCTTGTTAAAAAATTAAAGATTGGATTGAATGGATATTAAAAAAATAGTGTGTAGTAAGTGTTATGGATATATGTGCTTACGGACAGTAGACAAAGTGATAGAGAGTAAGTATAAGCTCCCTTGTGTTTTTAAGCCATTCAAATTTCAGTTTCTAAAAGGGAAATGTTATTTAATTAATGATGGTATAGTTATCGTTAATAGGTACATATTAAAGTAAAGCCATATTAGAACCTAATTGAATTTTGTTCATCCAGCTTTCATTTATTCAAATATATTATGATTTGGTTCATTTGTTTTCCAGGAATTTGGCTATATTCCTCATCAAGTATTACATTTATTTAATCGTTGTTTCACTATATTGGAATTTTTACTCTAAGTAAATATATATATGCATTGTACGTATGAATTAAGCTATTGTGTGTATTTAAAAAAATGTTAGTATGAGATGTGATTACTGTAATTTTGAATGTTAAAAAAATAATAACTTCTCTTTAGATAATATTATCTGGTAGAGGAGATTTATTTTCAAAAGGTTTTAGGAACAGGCATAACGTGAGCTATGTTGACTCCTGGTAAAGACTAATACCTTGGGTTCTTTTGCCCATCCTATTGCCATGATAAGAAGCTAGTAAGGCAGCTAGTGTTTCAAGAGAAAACACAAAATGTGAGGTCATTGGTTTCTGATCTAAGAATACATCTTTTGATCAATGTCCTTGCCATGTCCACATAAAAGTAGGAGTTAGAATAATAGTTTTCCTTGGAAGAATTAGCAAAATTAATTAAACTGGAAATGAGAGAGAAAGAATTTCCAAGCACTAGAAAGAGGTAAATGTGATGGAGAAAACTAATGGGATGAAAGTAAGCAGTGGGAAATGCAGGTATCCAGAGCAGCTTTATTGGTGTTACAAGGTTTTAAAAGGTGCATAACTGTTAAAAGATGGGAATACAGCCCTAAGTGAATTGACAAAAGCATCGCTGCTTAGGGCATTTGAAACTAGTTTAAGCAATGTAGATACAATGGCCGAAGTAAGCAACCCCGTGTGTCGTCTCCATTATTCATTTCGACATGAATGGTAAATGTAAACAGTAAATGTACTGAAACGCCATTAAATGACTGTGAGTGTGGGAGGGGTGATAGGATAGATGTGTTAGAACTGTGTATAGGTGGGATCTCAAGTTGAAATTTACCTCCACTTCCCCAGTAAACATGCTCAGCTGACACCACCATTGCCCAGTTTCTGAGGGATTTTTTTTAAGAGATGGTTTATTTAATTTGTGAAGAAAAAGCAACACAATGTTTATCACCAAAATGTATTTTTTGAAGGTATTGATGACTACACATATTCCAGTGGTGATGTGAAAGCTTTAAAGTCCAATAGGAAAAAATACAGTGGGAAGACCCCACATCTTCTGCTAATGTTGTTACCCTCCTACAGACTTGAGTCGCAACAGCCCAGTCGGCGGAAGAAGCGTGCTCTAGATGCTGCCTATTGTTTTAGGTAACTATGCATCTATATTTAGTATATTTACACAGCCATGCCAGCCTGTGAGCTGTAATGCAGTTGCTTATCATGTAAGAAGATGTTTCTTTATTGTAGGCATTTTTACAAAGTGTGACCCCTCGTTCACAGACCTTCAGTTTCCACACCCAGTGGGTATCTGCCTAATGTGCTCCACTCCTGTGGAGACAATGGCCAATAAGGAAGTTTAGGACCTTAGAAAGCAGAGACTGAGCTCCATCTGGGAGGATCTTCAGGCCCATCAGCACCATAATTACAGCCAAATGATCACCTCCACTGTGCTCACCTACTCAGAGAGGGAACTTTGTAGAACCTGGAGAAAAGTACATTAATGATCCTCCAGGAAAACCATTAGCTTGATATAAGCAAGTCTTGCCCTTTCTAAGCATCTGATTTCATTTATAGTATAAACTTCAATGGATGTGATTTGGTTGTGAATTTTTAGGACTCGGACTTGCCTGCCTGTAAAGAATCATTGAAGGGCAAACAACTGGATTATTTTTATTCCCTATGTTGTCTTTGTTATGGCCAATGCATTTGTCCGTATTTTATTTTCCAGGAATGTGCAGGATAATTGCTGCCTGCGTCCACTTTATATTGACTTCAAGAGGGATCTTGGCTGGAAATGGATTCATGAACCTAAAGGATATCATGCTAATTTCTGTGCAGGAGCCTGCCCATATTTATGGAGCTCAGATACTCAGCACAGCAGAGTAAGTAAAAATTTTTGGTAATTTTAAGCTTCTATTTTGATATTAACTGAAGGGTGAAATATGTTTCTAGGACTGTCATCAGTGCCAACACCAAAGCTTCCATTTATTATCTCAGTAACTGACGCAATATGGCCCTATATTGACCTACATGTGGCCTCATGCTAGAGTTGAAGCAGAAGTCCTGTATCAATCCAGAGATATATTTTTAATGTGGTCGTCAATATGGTGTATGGACACATCAAGTACTCTTTGTGACTGACTATGAGCATGGTGTAGCTTTGGAAGACTGCCTGAAATGGGACCTGTCATTGATGAGCATGAGTGGAAGGTTGCAATGAGTTCTGTCAGCAGAGGCACTGAGGGAGGCACAATCGGAGCGATAATGGGGCTGAGTGTTATGACTTGATTATCACCTACTTTATGACCTGCCTCTTTCATTTTCTATTGTTACTGATAATCTACCATGCTGAATTTTATGATAATGTATGGATAGCTATACTTCTTCAAAAGATGTATTCATTCTTGTACACTGAAAATTTATTTGTGAAGGGAGGACCTCGTGTCTGGAATGCTTATGAACTAATAGGTGTATGGGATGGGATCTTTTATTTTAGGGATTTGACTTAGTATTTTAGCCAACTGTTTTAGGATGAGTGGTGTTCTGCTGTGATGTGCTCATTCTTCTCAACTATCAATAAGGATATCTAGATAGTAAATGCAGGAAGCAGACATTTGCATCACAGTTGTCATAAAGTAAGAATTTCCTGCTCAGGTCCATACTACAGATGATGTCTCACCTTTTCCAAGCCTTCTTTAAAATAACAGATCAATGTCACCCAGCAGTGAGCACTCTTACTGTCCAAGGGGCAGCTTGCTTTCCCTTTGGTCTGTAAAGGCACAATAGTGAGTTCTTCTGAGCATATGGACCCAAGTGTAGGTAACTTCTATAGCTGTTGCTGGCTGTGACACTGTAGTACTAGCAATGTCAGCTGGCAGTGGTAAATATGTTATAATAAGGTATGTATGTTCCTGCGCTGGTGTGGAATAGCACACAGTTTGGAGCAGCACTTGTTTTTAAAGTAAAGAGGAAGAATAACTGTCATGGTCACAAATACGTGGTTTGGAAAGTTACCCAAAGAGTCAGAGGTTGCTTAATAAAGTAGTTAGTGTTGTTGCTGCCCTGAACAGGTCTTCTGTCTCTCTAAGCTGCAAATGTTGTGTTGAAGATCTAGGAAAAGGTCACTTAGTGTTTAGCTAACACATTAATGGCATCCTCGGAAATACCTATGCATCATCAGCGGGTAACCCTGCATACTTCCCTTGCAGAGAACCATGCATATGAATCCAACGTGACATAAAGCACCAGTGCTACTAACTTCACCACAGCTGATTTTCAGGTGGAGGAACTGCAGATGGAGTCACGATTCTTGCAGGGTGGCATTAGTGGATTTACTGAAAAGTAGCAAGGGAGGAGAAGCAGAGCAATGCTTTTGTGCTGAAAGGCTCTCCTCTCCTGTAATGATAAATAGTAATCTGAAGACAGAGATATAAATGACTTAGTTTCTTTCTTACCTATCAATACAACATGTCTGTTACTTTAAAGGGCTATTCTTTCAAGTCAGGCTCCAAGCACGTATGGGTTACAAGATTTAAGGCTGTGAGGATAAAATGTTAGGAAACTCAAACAGATTGTGACACAGTTTGAAATGGAGAAGCATGCAAAAATATTCAAATCTAGGCATCTTCCTACTGATTTCATTAGGCTTTGTCCCAGCTGCTGTAGGAGGAAGTGATGCAGAAAGGAATTTGCTTTGCAGAGTCAGACAGGTAGAGGTAGCTGCCTTAATCTCTTATTTCCTTTCTCCTTCTAGGTACTGAGCTTGTATAACACCATAAATCCAGAAGCTTCTGCCTCTCCATGCTGCGTGTCCCAGGATTTAGAACCTCTCACCATCCTCTACTACATTGGCAAAACACCCAAAATTGAACAACTGTCCAACATGATCGTAAAATCTTGCAAATGCAGCTAAAGGATTCCCCAGAAGCAGCATGATGTGTGTGTGTTAAAAAAATAACCAAGGAAAAAGGATAAAGAGAGTGAGAAGGAAGGAAGGAAAAATGAAATCCCAGGTCAACAGTGTTAAAAGGAAAAAAAAAAAGGGGGGAAGAAAAAAGCGGTACTAGTCTGAACTGTTTGAAAGTTTTGTTTTGTTTTGTTTTTGTTTTGTTTTTTAAAACTGGCATCTGAAGCAAAACATTGAAGGCCTTTATCTTACATTTCACCTACACATAGTGTGAGATAGACAAGAAGCAAGTTAAAGAAAAAAAAACCTTTTCAAAAATAAACACTGGAAGAAATTTGTTAGTGTTACTATGTGAAAGGAAAAAAACAGGAAAATCCCATGAAGTGGAGTTGCTGTATCTGTCCCGTGCCTTACTTGATCTCTCTGTATTGTTACGCAATAGGCATCCTACCCATTCCTCTTAGTTGTAGAGTTAACAGTGCATTATTTATTTGTGTGTAAAAACTATCAAATGGACATTTCCATATTGCCATTGGAAGAAAGAAAACCAGCAAATGTGGACAAAATGGAGACCAAATAAGCTGCCAGAAATACATATAAAGCCTAAAGGAACACAAGCTCAAAAGATTCTGAGAAGTAATGGTTAGTTTAGTTGGATTTAAGTAGAAATCAGTTACTACATTATTGAGAAACTCTGCCTTTAAAATACCGTATTTTTCATGCCAGCTGCCTAGAGAGGCTTCTTGTAAGGTCTCAAACCCTTGTTTTAAATACTGAATAACTTACTAATAAAGGACACTCTGTTTCAGTCTCAAAGACAAGTCTATAAGATTTTTTTTTAAACTGTAAATGATTTTAAATGTCAGTTTAGTAAACCAGTGAAATATTTAACATGTACTGGTCTAATCTTCAGACCTTAATATGTTGCTGTATAGCTATGCTATGGGATTTTTTTGTTCTTTTGGTATATGTAACCATACCTAGAGTATTACAATAGGTGGGTAGTAAAAGCCAGCTTAATTGGAAACATATCTGTAGATCTCTATTTGTAAACTATTAAAAAATTAAGTACTTTATGTGTAACGTGTAAATTTTCACCATATTTTTGTACTCTGTAATACTGTCAGCTCTCATGAGTTTGAATTTGAATTTGGGGCTCTTTTTGATAACTCAGAATCATGTGTTTCCCTCTAGCTGGCCAGTATCAGTAGAGTCCCTGTATTTTGACTTGCACTACAAATACATGTTTTATAATAATTGCTATACATGTGCTTTGTATATTGTTCATCATTATGACATAAGCTACCTGACTCCATTTGGTTTTTTGATTTATAAAAAGGATGTATTAAAGCGCTCTTTCCTCCCCTCCTTCTCTCCCTCCTCGCCCATCCCCATTTTTATTTTTTCTTTTGGTGATAGACATTTGAACAGATGGGCAGGGAGTGAGGTGTTGCGAGAAGAGATGTCCCAGCCTGGCTGAGGCAAGGCAAAGCCTTGCAGAAGGTAACAGAGGGTAACATCCACAGCTGTGCAGAAGGCTGGTATGAAGCATCTGCCTCAGTGATGCCCTTGCATGGGGTGTGCATGGGAGCAGTCCATGTTGAGCTCACACACAGCAGGGATTTGCCCGGCTGTTAGTCCATGGGATTGATCCTGCTCCCACCACAGGTAGCAGAGGCTTGCCTTTAACTTCTGCAGAGGCACAGCAGAATTTGCAGGGTCAGACCCTTGATTTTGTGAGTTTTTAAACTGAGTTCATGTTAAGACTTTTTTATTAATTTTATTTTTTAAAAGGAGAAAGAAATACGGGGTTGCTGTTACTTTGTTGTTGTTACACGTTTGAATATTGTAGAGGGAGTTGAAAAAACATCCATAATATACAACTCATTTTTTAAAAAGTTGAATTTGGCAAAAAAAAAAAAAAGATCCTGAAGGTGATGCGTTCAGTTCCTTTCACATGATGAAGGGTTTTGCATGGCAAAGCTTGAAAACTGTTAGAATGACATTTTCTGTCATTGACCTGAGCGGTGTCAGGAGAGTGCTCCTGAGCTTTATCTTGTCAGCTCCAGTTTTGAGATGTGCAATTTCTTTAACTTCAGCAGAACACTGATGCAAAGCTGAAGTACCACAGCGGCTTGCACCTGCCGCTCTTTGAGACTTCGGTAGAGCCTATGCTTATTGCCTAGATGGACACATAGCCCGACAGATGATCTAATCTCACCCACTGACTCAGCGCTGAGGAGGAGGTACGTTAGACTTACGATTTATTTAGCGAGATGAGATGAACAACTGAAAAACCTGACCTGCTAACACTTGCTTGAGCCAGACTTACTCCAATGAGAAGATGCACTGAACTCAGTGAAACTCCTCAGGGTAGTAAATACTCTGGATTTTGCTGTATACAGCAGCAAAATTAGTTTTATCAGGTTCAGTATGAGACCTGTATTTTTGTTGGACAGGAAGGGAGACAAAGATGAATACATTTCAAAAAAATTAAAACTATTTTTTTCAATTCCCTGCTATGGGAATGTAAATCAAAGTGGATTTGAAGCTTTGAAAAAGTGGAATACATGATAATGGACTTGTCCAACTGTACTCACTATTGCGCTGGACGCAGCTGAAAATTTTGGTTTGGGTTTGGAATTTTTGTTCTCTAAATTTAAATATAAAGCCTTATTTCTGTAGAGTATTACCCCAAGATCAGATCTTTTTTTTTTTTTTTTTTTTTTTTTTTTTTTTACCTTTTTCCTCAAAATGCACTGATAATATTTGAAATACTCTATTATAAAGCTCCTACAACTTTTTTTCCCCCCTCTGGTTTATTAGGCATGTATTCCCCGTAATTACTGAGAATGTTAGACCTGATCCTACAATGTGCAGAATTCAAGGGTGAAATTCCCCTCTACAGAGTGGGGTAATGTGAGGCCAAATATCACTCAGGTCTGATGTAGATCCCCCCACCGCCATTGAATGATGTTTTAGATGGGACTGCAATGGTTCAGAGACTGTCTGCCGGAGGCCTTACCACAATGAGATAGTTGCCACTGTCTCAGCAAATTCCCTGAGCACTGGTGATGCCCAGCACCTGGCAGGAAATGTTCAGCACCTAGAAAGGTCTGATCCAAAGGAGCTGTGTGGAGCCAGGGTAGGGGGCGGGGAGTTGGGTGGGGGGGGGGGGGGGTCTTAGCACTTAGCTGGGTGGGTTAGGACAGCATTTTTTGTGTTTAGCAACAATACAATTGTATGGTTGGCATGGTTTAAAGGAAAACAAAAAAAAGGAACTTAAAGGACAGCTGTGTTGTACTTTGGTGATCGATTACTCTGTATTTTAACACATTGTATGTCTGTTTTTGTGGTGCTCTAGTGGTAAATAAATTATTTCAATTATATGCTGGTGTTGTTCATATGGCAGTGTTCTTCTGGCATAGGTAATTCCTCAGCTCAGGCTCAGCTTAATTGGTGCCGAGTGTTTTTGTGTGAGGGACCTTGGCGTGGTTTGGCACAGGTGAGGTGAAGAGCAACCATCCAGGATGACAGTGGATCACGCCTGCTCTGAGGATTCCTTTCCCCTCAGCAACTGCTGTATTGTGTGCCTTGGTCTACAGACAAGAAGTGGCTTCTGAAGCCAGTGCTTGGAGCAGCAGCACTGTCCCATGTGTGCACAAGACAGCTGCTGCCCCAGGCAGAAGCGATGTCACCCCCCCCAGCCTCACTGTGTCTGATCCTTCACCAGAACTGTGCCCAGGCAGTAAGGTGCCCCTCTGCACGGCTGTTATTGTAGGCACCGGTTACAGTGGCTTTTCTGTTTGGCAGTAGATCTCAAAGTATGCCCATAGTGCTACAGGAGTTGAGAAGGTGATCTGAATGCATCCTGTGATGCCTGTACAGTGAATGGTCCCACAATACCGGGTGCTTCAGTAAAACTCGCTGAAACTGTTGATTTTGTACATTGGACAAAAGAGACTACAATGGGATGAGATGGTGTATTGGAGGAACAAGGCACATTCTGGTTTCATGCAAGGAAAATATTTTTGCACTTGAGATGGCCGAGCCCTGGAACAGGTTGCATGACATCCCCATCCTTGGAGATGCTCAAAACCATCTGGGCAAGGCCCCAGGCAGCCTGCTCCTGCTGTGCCTGCTCTGATCAGGAGGTTTGGTTCGAGACCCTGGAGACCCCTGCTCACCCCTGTGAATCTAAGAGTTGAGGTCTAACCCAGTCATTAGTCTGGTAGTCAGCCATCTCAGCTAATTCTGTTAGTCAGAAGCCACCATGTAACCATGTTGAAGAGTTCTGTTTGTTTGTTTTTGCTGTTTCTTTGTTGTTGTTGTTGTTGTTTGTTTGTTGGTTTGACAAGAAATAACATTCCACAGTATAAGTCTCTCTCCATGCACTCTGCGATAGGCAATTGCATTATCTAAGCAAGTAAGAAAGAGCCTGATGTTGCAGCTTTGTTTTTTACTAGATCTTTGGGAGCTCTAGTCTCTTAAATAAATTAAACTGATGGGAAGAAGGGCTGCAGGACTGGATCATGACTTTTGAAGTTGATAAAGTCATACGACAATGCTTTCAGAAGATGGACAAGAAGGGCTGATGAACTTCTCTTCCTGGTGTTTTCTCTGGGATCTCAGGGGTGCATAGCATTTCTTGGCATGAAATAAAGAATATGTTTATGCCAGATTGTTTAGTGTTATTGTGATAAATTACAACAAATGGACCCTGTGGTCTGTGAATATGTGTTTAAGAATGCAACTTGGGATGAGCATTAAAACAATCTAAGGGGCCATTTCACCACAGCTATGCTCCAGTTTTACAGTGGTCTTAGTTGATGTCAGTGAGTTTATACTAGCATAAAACTGTGGTCCTGCAAAAAATTATCAGATAGTAATTTTCATTCTATTTTTAGTTACTCAGTTTATGTGTTTTTGATATAAATGTAATTGCAGCTCCACTTTTGTCAAAGGTAGTGCTCACACAATTTATACTGGTGAGAATACTCTGTGATTCTGGCTGCTCTATTTCTGAAATCAGTGAATAATACCAGCGTTTGAGGATGAATGTTGATTGGAACTTTTAGATAGGAAAGTAGTTGTGGGGCCTATAATTAAAGAGGAACAAAGTGAAAGGACACAGTGTGCTAAGAGAGATTTTATAGTGTGGGACTGAAAAGATGGAAGCTCTCCCACGACAGTAAGATTTATGCAGAATATTATGATGCTGGGTTTGTCTTTTCCCTTCACTAACACAGACTCTCCAGACTGTATCACTGAAGCCCTTGCTACTCTACTGGAATCAAATTGTGGTTAATGAATGTGGAATATTCAATATAGGAAAAACCCAAACCATGTAAATGTCTTGAAAACCAGTTTTTAGGCCAAAATCTGCCGCTTAGATCAGACAGAATAGATTCTATGAGGAGCCATGAGTTCTGGAAGAAAATAAACCAAGAGGTTATGTAATTATATGTGGTTATAAAGTAGATGTGAAGTAATGTAGTTGGCTTGTCAGTGGGTATGGGTGTAACAGTAATTTCTTCATCTGTATAAAAATAAAATTAAATGGAACAGAAAGCTGATGAGAACTTCCAATCAAATTTGATATGCTCATTTAATGAAGTAACCTGCTGGAATCTAAAACAGACCCCCTGGGGTATAAAGCTTTCTTAAAACATATGGTGGTCCAAGAAAGAAATATTTCCTTTGAATGGGGTGTTTTAGTGCCAAACCGAGATGATAGTAGGAATGGAGGAAGGGTCAGTGGTCACTGATCTTTGGTCTCAGCACTCTGCACATACTGTAGGCTAGTCCCAGTTAAAAGATGCATGCAATTCATATGGAAAACTTTTGCTATAAGAAAGGGAATGAGGTAGATTCAAATGGCAAAAGGGAATTGCGTCTCTTTGTTCTATGAAATACACCACAGGCATTGAAAGCAGTTCTTGTATACTATTTCATTGAGCTAATTAGAGGTGGATCAACTGAAAATGTTAACAATGTGAGTCCACATTTTACCTATGTCAAAAATCAAATGTTTGGAGTTCTGATGTTCAAGTCTGGAACACTTTTCCAAAATTCAGTTAGGTCCAATCCCCGCAACAGTTTTTTAACCAAACTTTAATTACCAGATTCTCTTCTGTGTGTAAGACTTTTACCTTAAGGTGCCAGAGTTTTTTAAACTTGATTAGCTCTTAGCCAGGTGCAAGTCTCACAGGAGTGTTGTATTTTTCCCAAACACAAAGATGTACAAATGCCATTTGCAGTAATAGCAGTCAGAGACAATCAAAATGTTGCTACAGATTGAGTTAATTTCCACAGAACTGGTAGTGGGATACCAGACCTTAGGTCACTTCATTCTTCAGTGATTAAAAGACCAGCAGTATGGCACAAAGTGATGCGGTTGTTTTTTTTTTTTTTCTTTTTTCTTTTTTCTTCTTTTTTTTCTTTTATTTGCCATCTGATGGAACCCATGTGAAACAGATCAATGGCTTCATTCCAGTTCCTAGTGTAAACTTGTTGGCTGTCTCCAAGGATATGCAGACTAATTTCATCCATCAAAAGCTGAAAATATCTTTATCCGGAAAAACCTGCTTTTTTTTTTCCTTTGGAAAAATGTAAATACAAAAGACAAAATATGCAGCAGTTCATGGGCAAGTTATGCATTCCTCTGTAGTGTGTAACCTGTTCTCTAAGAGGTGGTCTGGATCAATTTGTGACCATTTGGGAGTGAAAGCTAGATTTAGAGAGACTCTGAAATTCATTGTTTCCTCCACTTCTTCTGCAAAATGTTCGGTTACAAAAAGCCAAAGGACTGTAAATGAGAAGGATATGATCCTTCCCCCCCCACCCCCCCCACCCCCCCAAACTCCCTTATATCCAGCTATGATGCATGCAACACAGGAGGTGAATCACTGCAAATCTTGGGTCTCAAATAAAGACAGTTGATGTATGCAGAGCCAGGTCACAGAAAGCAGACAAGGAGAGATGAATACAACAGAAGGATTATGTCATCACAAAGTATATGCCCCAAATAAAGCTACAGGAAAAGTACATTGGTTTTTTATGTACTTTTGGCTTTGGCTTTCACTATAGTTCCATACCACAAAGGGCTGATCCCATTTCTCATCCTTTGTCTTGGAATAGAGACATCTTTAACGAGGTAGGAATTTACCTGGGAATAACAAAGTCACTGATATATTTTGAGATCTTTATCAGCCAGGAGACATAATTTAAATGAGCTGTTAACAAGACCTTAATTATTTTTTCAAGTAGCTAAGTGCTCCTAATGGCTTTTCTGACCTCAGTCGCATGTTTTGGTATTAAATGCACCTCCACGGCTTTGTGACAACAGATTACGTCTATAAGGTAGTTGAAATACCACTGAGTATTCCATGGGCTACACTAGAGATCTCATGTGCTAAAACAATGGATTTCTCTAGTGCCAGGTTCCTTCAAGCAGCCTTGTAACATGTCCAAGTGCTCTTCAGGCTGAGCACAAAGCAGTGCTCAAACAGACTGTTAGCACTGCTTAATCCATGTAAATAATGCAAATATGTGTCCCGGTCTCAGCAAGGCTCTCAGGAATGCATCCAGACAACTATCTCACTGATCAGGCCTCCTCCCCCCCAGAAGGCAGTGTAGGAGGAATCAGTGACTTGCTCACCCTGAGGGGAAATCTATCCTCAGAAGCTGATGAATTTGTATATGCAAAAATATATGTCACAGGTTGCAGATATGAAAACCACATCTGCACACCTGCAAGGAAGAATGCACATAGCATGAAAGGCAAGAATCAATTCACACTTGATCTATTTGTGTGGATCCAGATTAAAGCACTGCATATAAATTTAAAGCCTTCTTTAAAATTTGCATAGTACTGTAATGTTTGTACAACTTTTCCTGTATTATTAAGTCTCTCCCTCTATTTGCTAAGTATCTTTGCACTGTCTGGACTGCTTCACTAGTTATATTCTTAACCGTCTTACTGTATGGCCCTAGGGAGGAAAAAAAGGAAATTTCAGAGACTGTTTCACTTCTGGGTTACTCCAGCAATAGCAGGTTGTTCTTGTGACTTGTGTTGCTGAATGCAGGAAATAACGTTTGGCGGCAACTGAGTTGATTTGACTGGTCTTATTCCCAGCTCTCTTACATTATCTTTACTCTCACACAGCTGTTTCAATAGGGGACAAGCCAGGATTGAATGTCATTTGTACAAGAATTAGTTTGGCTCAGTTTGTCATTTCACTTGTGGCCCCACACACAGCATGTGTTGAATGCATCTGTTGAAAAAGTGTTTGAATGTTGATTGCCACAACAGTCTACATGAAAGCATCTGTATTACGCATATGATTTTATATTTGAAATATAGAAAAATAAGAACATGATAATTTTCCAAAGGAGGAAATTGATCCTATTGTCACTTAAATAGGTACATTTTGCAAGGTGTTTCTGTCACCCAACGGTACTGAAAATAATGCACTTTCATATAGGATTCAATTCCTCCGTTGAATTTATCACATGTGTATATTATACCACTATAGCTAGGGGAAAGTATCCTTTTCACTTGCTTATACCTTTCTCAAATCATTTTCAGGCTGAACTTTTGATATTGGATTTCAGCCCAGAGATAAATTTATCTACAAAGTTTTATCAGACTTTGTTGAGAAATCTTTGACTTTTGAGAGAAGAGGTAAGCATATTTGCCTTACACTCTCCAATCAGAAATGCTATGCATTCATAGCCCAGCTTGAAAGCCAAACTTTGTTGGGTTCATACAGTCAGATTAGTATATCAGTTTTCACTTCAAACATGAAAGCAAGTTTCCAGTGTTCCTGACCATAAAGCAATGCTTGAAACCATGAACTGTGTTGGATTAACACTATGATATCTACTTGAATCTGCACAATAACTGGAACAAACCACTGAGTAAAGCTGTGTTCCTTGCATATCTTCAATTAAGAATGTGCTCAGCGCCTCCAGCATTCAATAAAAAAAAATCTCCCAAGTGAAACAGTTGTCGTCTTTTTCCTTTGGTACTTAAGAAACAAGAATGAAAGCTTCAGGTTTTCAGGTTCTTGTTGATAAAAATAAATATCTAATCTAAGCTGTTTTCAGTCTTGATAATATTCTCTCCAGAAATTAAAAAGTACATGTCTGCAGCATGAACAGGTCCATCTGTATGTGTTTCCTAATGGAAAGTCTTTCTGGAAACAGGCCAGTCCCCTCTTCTCTGTGAGAACAGGGTCAAGCACCTCAGTGCCAATGATCTTCACCACCTCATGGGAAGGGCAGGCAGACACCTCTAAAGAAGTCCTTAGCTGTGTTTCTCACTTCCAAGTGGGCTTTTACTAACTTCTGAGCAGTGGTAACCTTACAAAAGAATAAAGCTATGATAGCCCAATGAGATAAGGTAGGTCTCAGCAGAATACAAAGTGTTCAGACATGTCTTGAAGTTCAACCACTGCCTGACTTAGGAAAAAATCTAAGCATGAGGGAATCTTATTCAGCAAAAAAATGACCACAAAGAATAAGAACTGTAAACTGCATCTCCAGAGATGAAAAGGCAGAATGAGAGGTTTTAATCCCAAACAAAGACCTGCATAGAAAAGTGCAAGAACAATGACTATCTCTGTCAAGGCACTTAAAAAAAATGATGACACATCTCTAGGCTGGCCAGGCACGGCGTGGGAGTAACTTCACTACAGTCTAGTTCAAGCTTTGTCATGAATTTAAGTTACTTACTGGTATGCTCCTGTCTCTGAAATTTTATATATTTCTCTGATTTTTTTCAAGAGTTATCTATCACAGAATGTGTTTGTATAAAGGGATGAAAAGTAGCAAATGTCCAAATAAAAATTAAAGGTCAATCAGACTCTTTTTGTGTGAATCACCATTGTATCCATATTTCCTGATGGAATAATTGCAAGATTTTTTTATAAGACTGTGTTTCTTCTGCTTTATTCCAAATCTGTTGTAAATTACTTACTAGATGTTGCACACTCAGCATTTCTGTACTAAAACAATTCCTAATCTGTACCAACAAATTTTCTGTTTGGCAGTTCCCATCTGTTCCTTCCACACACCTACTGGAGAAGGAGAAGACAATGGCCTTTAGTTTCTACTGAAAACAAACAAACAAACAAAAAAACACAGATACACTGGAAGCATTATGGGCAGCAGTCCTGGAAATACTGTAATGCACAAGACATAATGCACAATACACTACTAAAAGCTCTGTCATTGTGTTTAGACTCTGCTTAAAGAGAACTGCTTCCAGAGGCTGACAAACCTGATTCTTACGTCTTCCTTCTGTCTTCTTGAGATTTGGCTGTATCGATACCATGGATACATATTGTTGATTTTCTTGTGTGTTATGTGGACATCGCTTGGAAAGGACTATGGAGTTGAACATACTCCATCAATTCTCCATAAGAACATTGATAGCTAGGAGACATACATGTGGCCTTGAGTAATGTGTGTTGGCTTGAAGTTAGGTTCCTCAAAGTGAAAGAAATCTCCCAGTCTCCTGTGCTTGGAGTCCTGTTCTACAAAGTGTTTCTTGGGTTCCTGATCACAGTCACCTCTTCACAAATCTGCCTGCCAGAAATCAGACAGACCCCTGAAGGCACCTTTCATGATGGAAACAGATTGGGAAAGCCAGAAAACTCTTAGATCTTTTTATAGACTTGGCAGCCTAAATATATTAATGGTTAAGGAATACTCTTACGAATGGAAGTAACCATATGCAGTGAACAAGTGGGGCAAAACTATTCTTGTCTTGAAAACCAAAGAAGACATCTCTGCAGAGACCATATGAAAGAGATGTGTTAAAGGGCGGACAAAAATGTTAGCTCCAAATAAATCATATAGCTGACACTGCTGAAAAGCCATTGAATTTGCACCATTCAATTAACATCTTGTTTGTTTGATCATTTCATTGTTGTTTTTGTAAGATAAAACCTCATGCATTCAGTCTTCAAATCCAGTACTGGCTCCCTGCTTAAATGAGAAATATTGTGTTTTTATGTTGCTAGTTTAATGCAGCAAGCAAACAGAGATCAAAGTATCTTGAGAACTACATTTAATTATAATCGCTGCCACAAATGCCAGAGCAAGATGTGGCTCTTTCATAAAAGAAAACACAGTAAAACAATATTATGCAGTTTACAAATTCCATCAAACCACTGTACAAATAAACAATGCTACTGAATCACACAACAAATCATCTTACAATTAGGCCACACAAGACCATCTGGTTTACAAACCAGCCTACGAGCCAAAGAGGAAAACTTTGAAGATAAATATTGCCATATGTGGAAGCCCAGGAAAAAATATTACTTACTAGCATGGAGCATCATTTTGAAATGTAATTCTCTGTGGGAATTGAAGATTTCTTACTAAGACTAATATGTTTTGCAAGAAACTTCACAAAATGGAAGCAGAAGGTGTTAAAGATAGGCTTAGAGACTGTGAAATAATGAAAGCATTTTTGAAGCAGTTGGATTTAGCCCATCTGCTGGTTGAGGGCAGAATTTAATTTGGAAGTTTTAACATTTTCTCTGTCCAGGACGTTTGTCTAGTTGCATAAGGGAAATATCTTGTTGTTTCTCACTAAAAGTTTATTGATAATGGTAAAATGTAGAATTCAGTCTGCAAGAGCTTGTGAAGACTAACATAGAATGATTTTATAATTTTATTGTTCCTTATTATATCAATGTTCAGAGGTTCCTAGCACGCTGATAGAGAGCTTCACTAAACTTCAGGACTAAAAAGCAAGATCTACCAACACAGATACTTAGGACATCTCTTTTCAAGGCATTTAATGGGTGTGCAGTTCAATAAAACTGTATTCAGAGTTTTCTGAAAATCAAGGCATCATAAGACACCTAAAAGTAAACACTAACAATCAAAATTTCTAAAATAATTTTTCAAAGATGTTGACCAATATTTTTTTTCCAAAGTCAGTGGTTTATTTTTTATTTCAATAATATTGTCATAAATGTCCTAAAGTATAATGATTCACTGGTCAGAAAGGGAAGATATAAGAAAAGCAGCAAAACATAAAAAGCACAAAAACAAAATCAGTGCTTACCATCCAAACAACTGTTGATTGAAGTAGGAAATACAGAAGTGTTTCATTTGTTTGAAATTTACAGTCTCTGTGCAGTTCTGCTGATTTGTTTGCAATTGGTTTTGCTTTACGCCATGAAAGACCATGCAACATGTGAAAAGGGTTTATCTTTCATGCTTTAAATTTAAACAAATGAAAAAAGATGAAATATTTAAATGGATAGTTTAAGACATTTATAGCATGATAAAAAAACTTTTAAACTATATTGGTTTATATGCATTATATAGGGTATAAAATTGCTTGTAAGCTCGTAATTGACATCTCTGACTCATTAAATGTTTTCTTTCTGTCACAGGTATTTCTCATAAAGTTGATCAAAGGCTTGGATTCTCCAGAAAATGGCTCATATGCTAAGAATAACTTAGAAGTGCTGAAGTCACAGTTTTATTCTTGCAGAAATGCTAATGAAATCTGTACTCTTGGTACTGTGAGAAATATCTCAAATAATGTTCTTCAGACAGGATCCTCTGTGAAGCTATTTTATTCGCGACTGCAATGGCAGGCGTCCTGTCAATCAGGAGCACATTTTAGTAAACAAATCCTAACCTTTTATTCCCTATTACCCGACACCTGATCACCTCCCCCTGTTTCCTCATTGGCTGAGTACTACAGTCTCACAAGCTACTCGACACTCCTCTATACCATATATGTACTTTTTTTCTATTTTTCAACCCTTTAATTTCTCCTTTCTTATGTTTTGAGAACTTGTGATCTTTGTTTTACTGTTCTCACACTGCTCATCCTGTTTTTCTCAAGCTTCTACCTTATTTTGGAACAGTAGGGTCTTCTACTGTCCACTTACCTACTTAGCATTTCTCCTTATTAGGACTACACAACTACCTTGGAATACATAAAAGCAATTCTCTACTGCAAAACCACAGCTTTGTTTCTCACAGTACTGAGATTTCAGATGTGTTTTTAGGCAATGTTTTAACAAACTAGGAATATACCATTACAAATGTTCCGCAACCCACCCCACCCCCACCCCCATTTTCAGCCTCAAGCCATGTGTAAATATTCCTACTGTTTTCCTCCTTTGACTTTTTTCTTATCTGTTATGTCCACTTTGTTTCATTTCACTGAGACATGAAGTAACATATGACTGTAACACATCACAGACCATAAACCATCCTGAAGTACATTGAGCCTTCAAGGTGGTTCTCCATTTGCTGCTTTAGTTCAGTGCAGAGGTTTCAGGGAAGGTCTGATGTACATCACTGCAAATCTGAGGCAGGACTTGATAAACCAGAACAAGAAACAGAAGCGTTGTTGGCCCATCTTTGGGTGGTACTAACTTCAGGACACCAGAACCTCATGATACATTCAAAAGGTGCTGCATAGCACAGGAAACAGTACCATGTATTGTTATCTCTAGAGAATACCTGTACTTGCATCTCACTCTCTGAAGCTGCTTCTCTAAAAGTTTCTTAGATCACAGGGTAGAAAACATGCTGTTCTGTAATCCACTGTATAACAAAAGATTCTGTTCTCATACCCGTTAGCTGATTTCTTACTCACATTGAGGTACAGACCCTGCATGTGCAGGCTATTTGGACTCGGTGGCCAGTGCAGAATGGGATATCTCTCTCTCTTTAGTTGGGCACAGCAGTGCAAGACAGGCAGTCAGGAAGAGTGTCCAGCGCCGAGAAAGCAGGGCACCTCTGCTTGTGCATGTTGCTGCTGTATTTCTTGCCCTGCTGCCTCCTATTTCCCGGTATTTCTACCACAGAGCAGGCCTTAGAAGTGGCTATCCCAGCCCTTAGCAGGCAGACAAACAAACAGAGAGAGAAGTCTTATGCTGAGTGTTATATTTTGGCTTAAATGTGAGCAAGAGATGAAATCTCTCTTGTCTCTGCAGAGGCCTGTCTCTGTGCTGCGCATGTTGAACGGCACTGACTCATGGTGAAAGGCATCATCGACTCCCTGCTTGCCAGGATCCCAGAGGGGATTCCCAGCCACCTCACTCATGCACAATGCCGCTGGCATTCAGTAGCTTGCCCAGCATTACTTATTTATTTGATTTACCTCTATTTTGTCTGGAAAAGACTTATCTGTTTTTCCTCCCAGACTCAGGTCTTTCTTTCAGCTCCTGCCAGATCCTGGAGCCATGTGTTTCAGAAGCCTCTTTGGAGGAAGGGCCAGCCCACATCTCTCGAGTGGCAGGATGTGGGATAGGGATCCGCCATGCAAAGGAGTCTGCGTCTGGGCCTCAGGGGTGGCCTCGGAAAGACCACCAGTGGAAACTGTGACTTTTGGCCACCTGCAGAGGCTGTAGGGTCACAGCTTCACACTGAGCTTGGCTTCGGCCCTGGGCCCTGCATCCAGCAGGGCTCCCGGCATGGCTGTGATAGCAAGGACAGGTGGAATGGAAAGAAGTGAAAGAGTGGTGTCGCTGGGACACTTCTCTGGGGATAAACGTTACCCCTGGCATCCTGCACGCCATTACAGAAACCCTCTTCCCCCTGGCTGCAAGCCTGGTGGGGTGCTGCAGCAGGGTCTGGCCAGGCAGCGTGGGGCAGAGCAGCGCCCCTCACCTGATGCTGCCTTCGCACCATGCGTAACACAGAGAGATGGGGAAAGGGAGAGGGGCAGCGGGGGAGTCGCACACTGTCCACGTCAAACAGTGCCCAGAAAGCCCAGCTGTCAGCGTCCCACTGGTCTCCCTCCAGGCAGGTGTTCGTTACATAGATTTGACTTTTTAAACATGATAGAAATGAGACCGGCGAGTTTAATATGTTTTTCTTTTTGTGAGATGAGGGGGCAGAAGGGAGGGGAATAGCGTTTACCTCATAATTTCCCTTTCTCTTTCCCCTTCTGTGTAAGCCACATTATTCTTTCTGCAAAGGTACTTGGGGAAACTTGCTAAAATTTTCCCTCATGCTTGAAATTTACTTACCCTGGGTAACAGGAAATGTGGAGTCTTGTGATGTAGATTGTTATACCAGATGGTAATCTTAGCACATGCTATTTGTGTAGATTGGTGGTGCAAGTGAGTCATCATTTGTAGTTGACCTTCACTGCCGTGAAAATGCTTCTTTCAACAATAACAATAACAATAACAAACAATGTTTTTTGTGTTGTTTGGGGCAGCCCAGCCTGAGGATAGCTGTGTGCTCTGCGGCTAGCGAAGATGGGCTCGTGCTCCCCATGGAGCATGGTTACAATGCATCAGGAGCAGGATCCAAAATTCATTACGAGTCTTTCCATCAACTTCACTGAGCTCTGGATCAGTCCCAGGTTGTGTTGCATCACATTTCTGTACAGCCTCCTGACGTTCCTCTCCCTGCAGTCCTTGGTTTGCAGAGAACATTTGTCCATTTTCTCCTGCACTGGAGGTGGCACAGACACGTGATCATCCCCAAATGATGGGATGGGTTTGTTGCTCTTTCCAGTCCCTGTGTTATACTGAATGTAGGAAAGTTGAAAGACAGTGAGATGTAATACACTTGAACTGCTATATTTTTGCAATTTTTGCGCCTGGAGAACTATTACCTGAGACAGGTAGCAAAAATCCCTGGTATTTTAATGAGGGGCATCAGCTTGCACTGGAGACTCCAACACTTGTGCCAGCTCAACCTCATGATCTCTTTCCATTGTCTGCACACCCCATGTAATTTTCTGGGATAAATACGAGCACAGGTTCCTGCGATGGCAAATCTGCAGGTTGAAGCCTGGATCCTGCAAGGACTTTGTTTTGGTCAGGGTTGAGGCTGTGAATTGAAATTACAGTTGTTACTAGTAATGCTACTGCAGTCCTGCAGAAATCCAGACACATTATTTGACTCCACTGTTTCCTGAAGCAACAAATTCCACACCGTGAAGAAGTATTTCCTTTCATTTTCCTGAAGTAGTCTCTGTACTATGGGATTTCATACAAAGATTCATATTTTGCTCTGTGCAAATTAAAATACTGGATGCTAGCAGAAAGGGATTTCTGGCCCCTGTAGCTATCAATAACTCAGCCCTTACTAGCTGTCATATCTTTCCTGAGCCATCCCTATGGTCATTTCAGTACTGCATCCTAGGAAAAAGGGTGAGAGTTTCAGACCAGGTTACCTATTGTGCTGAGAAAGTTGCCTAATGAAATAAATAAATCATTTCAGTAAGGAGAACTCAGAAGCCTATCGTATGTCAAACTTTTCTAAAACAATTACAACTCTCATCTGATAGAGTGAAAATCATACTGGCAATTAGATCAAGAATGGCTGATTAAATTCCTTAGGCTTCCCAAATCACAACACTAGTATTTGTTTCAAAGACCTTATAATTGCTGTATTTAAAAGGCTGTTATTCAATACTCTCCTCGAACTCTAAATTGCTCCTGATGTCAACTCAGGGTACATAAAATTCTGTCTGCAGCATATTCTATAGCAGATTAGTGAATATGACCTTCATAGCAGCATGTACATCACTTTCTGTGTGCTAATCTTCTCTTTGAAAATCAGAGTAGGTGGATTTTGTAGAAGAGGCTATAAGTCTGATCAAAAGCTTATGAAATCAGTGGAAAAACTTCCATCTTCCATGGATGTTAATAGACTTTGGATCAGGTCTCTTGTGACCGATTTTGCTGGATCACTGTCACAGTAAAAATTCCTATGTTCTAATGCTGTAATGTACTTAACACCCAACCAGGGGAGTGCAAGTGACATATGCATTCATCTTAACCTAGCTTACATTTTTCAGCTGCTTTGATGTCATTAGATGAGAAGATCTGACAAAGCAAGAACTAGCTGCAAAGAAAAAAAAAAAAAAAAAAGACTTCGAAGAGCAGTGGAATTATATAGTTCTTCAGAGTCTTGTTTAAGGGATTTTCTTGTTTGTTACACGGTCCTGCTGGTAGCAGTGATAAAGTGTTTTAAAATTGAAGGCTATTTTCTTGCTCTTACATCCAATATATGCAACCCTTCTAAAGGCAGAAAAAAATCCTGATGTTTGAAAAAGTTGCTTTTGGTGCCAAAGCAGACAGAAAATGTCTACGCTCCTGTAGCAATGCAAGGGGAATAAAGCTGTTTCTAAGGGGATAAATGTCTCTCTTATTTCCTATTCCCTGTTACTTTGGTTACTGTTACTTTTAAACATTCCTAGCATTTTGCACGTAATAAAAAAAAAAAAAAAAAAAAAAAAAAAAGGCAAAATCCCTGTTCATTTCTAGACACTATTTTCAAACCAAAGCTGCTTGTGTAGAAAAAGCACCAAACACTAAAGTCCATCCTACTCCAGTATAACAACCTGTCCTAGGTGGTGCTCTTGCCACTCTGCTTGTTGAAGGAAAGAGATATAGGAAAAGAGAAAGGTGGTAAAATATAAGCAAGCATGAGGACTTGAAAACTATACTTGAAAACCATTCAGGACAAGGGGGAACGCTTTTAAACTAAAAGAGAGGAGATTTAGATTAGATGTTAGGAGGAAATTCTTCACTGAGGGATGTGAGGCACTGGAACAGGTTGCCTAAAGAGGCTGTGGATGCCTCAGCCCTGGAGGTGTTCAAGACCAGGTTAGATGAGGCCCTGACCAACCTGATCCAGTGGGTGGCATCCCTGCCTATGGCAGGGAGTTGGAAATAGATGATCTTTAAGGTCCCTTCCAACCCAAGCCGTTCTATGGTTCTATGATACTGATAAAGCTCAGAGATCTGCCCACTGTCTTTGGGCTTATCACAGAATCATAGAATTGTAGGGGTTGGAAGGGACCTTGAGAGATCATCGGGTCCAACCCCCCTGCCAAAGCAGGTTCCTTAGAGCAGGCTGCCCAGGTAGGCATCCAGATGGGCCTTGAATATCTCCAGAGAAGGAGACTACACAATCTCCCTGGGCAGCCTGTTCCAGTGCTCCGTCACCATCACCATGAAGAAGTTATTTCACATGTTGCTGCACAACTTCCTGTGCTCCATTTTGTGGCCATTACCCCTTGTCCTGTCCCCACAAACCACTTAAAAGAGGTTGGCCAAATCCCTCTGTCTCCCACACTTCAGGTATTTGTAAACATTGTTAAGATCTCCTCTCAGTCTTCTTTTCTCCAGGCTGAACAGACCCAGGTCTCTCAGCCTTTCCTCATAGGGAAGATGCTTCAGGCCCCGTATCATCTTTGTGGCCCTCTGCCACAAGGACTCTTTGGACTCTTTCCAGGAGATCCCTGTCTTTTTTGTACTGGGGAGCCCAGAACTGGACAAAGTACTCCAATGATCACCATCAACTGTATTTCTTCTTTCTGTAGTTTATTCCATGATCTGGATGCTACATATGGTTATTACATATAGTTCTCAGCTATTGACAGTACATAAATATGACTACCACAGGAGCTGTTCTTGCAAGGTACAGTACTATAATGAGTTTGGTTCTGACAAAGATAGAAACAATGAATTATAGCCTGTCTCTTGACCCATCTATCCAGCTATCATCATCAATTCCCCTTTATTGCCACTCTTTCCTCCAAAACTGCTGCTCAGGAGAAGCAAACAACAGGCAGCCCCCCTCACCAGCCTGCTACCAGAGCCACAAAACAGCATGGCCACATCAGGATCCTCATTCTTTGTATGCAGCTGCATTAGGTTGTATTATGATGTAGCATTCAGCAATTGGGTTAAGTAATAAGTCTAATAATACCACCATACATTTTGCTATAGCGTTGCAAAACCATTTTTTGGCTGATTATGTATTGTGTTAGTGATTCCAAATTGCTGGGCATCAGTACTCTCTGCAGTTCAGTATGGTACAACCTATTGGGCCAAAAAGATTACCAGTAGGAACATTTCCTTCTGAAAGCTTTGGCTGCCGTGCAGTAACTTGTGCTTGTTTTATTAAGGAGTCTATTTCAGCTGCATGCTTGTGCTAAAGAGGAGAGCATTGCATCCACTGTGGCATGGTCTGGGTTTGGTTTCATCAAGCAAGGTACAGATAATGAAGGAACGTAGAGCTCCAGTTTCCTACTTGCTTGAAACCTCGTTTGTGTTTTCCCGCAGGAATGGACGAAAGATAGCTGCCACCCAATAGTTTTTAGCCTGAAATGCTAGGTGGACAATGAAACAAAGCTGAGTGGGATTATCAACACATAACTTGACCTGTCTGTTAGAGGGCTTTGCTTGCAGCCTCCCAGCACAAAGCCAGGATGGGCTGGGGTCAGGGCCTTGGGACACCATTGCTTCCTGTTTGGTTCCTCTTTCCAATTATTCTTTTTCATCATCTGCATAAGAGTGGGCTGACACTTTTTGTAGGCCATGCAGTGCAGGAGCTTACAGGGCATCTAAAATATTTTCTTTCCACAAGGTTTGCCCATGAGTGGTCCTAGTTTTGCGTCTTGCAAGACAGACAGCAAAAGATTTCATTTGCACTTTTAAAGCTTATGAAAGTGACTAGAGTCACCATCACTGTTCTGCTGTTTCTGAAAACATTTTACTTTTCATTTAAGAGTAGTATCTGTCTTTGCACTGTGGCTTTTTTCCCCTCTTCTTTTTATTTTTTATTTATTTATTTATTTATTTTTTCTTTCTTAAAACTATAATGAAGTTCATTATTTATTTTCCTCCAAGCATTACATAAAGTAGCATCCCTGGCTGAAGTATCTACAAATATGGCAGTCTCTGATGTTCCTCATTTGTCTGTCATTACTAATATCCTTTAGTAACCTCTGGCTAAGGCATTTTTCAGATATGCAGTTCTTCTGGTAACTTATTTACTCAGGACAGTTTCATTCAGAGGCAACATCTGGATTTCAATGGAAGCCAGTCTTACAGCTTAGCTGACTGAGGTACCACAAAGGTCAAGTGAATTGCCTGCGGTGATACTTTCGTTCCCACTGAACTTGGGACCTTCCTGCCTCCAAAACACAGTGTTGTAACTGCTAGACTTTCATCTCCTCAAAAATTGTATTCCCCAGGATGATCTTCTTTCCTCAGACCCTAGTTATATCCTTCCTTTTTCTTGTTCACTTTTAGGCCAGTTTTATCTGATCACTGTATCAGCCCTGCAGGACAGTCTTAAGAAAACACTGCTTGACCTCTAGCTTGGGTTTCTGCATTTGCTTCCAAGTCATACTTGAGTGAGAAACTTTTATTGATTTGTTCAGACCACAGACAAGGCTTGAAGTTGTCCTTGAAGCCCATGAAAAATGGTTTTCTGTTCTCACAAATATCTGAGATGCACAGATATTTCACCATCTGTGACTGTCTTGTGAAATCATGTCTTGTTAAGAGGTTTTTGAAGCCATAAAAATCCATACAAAATAAAACTGTATTGTCTTCAGCTATTGTTTCTGCACTAATTAAACATCTCTCTGAACAACCAGATTCAGGATCATGTAAACTCCATAATAAACTTGTAATGAAAGAAATATTCAAAGCCTCGGTGATTAATGAGCAGATGTTAACAGGCAGTGCAAGCTTATGGGAAACCATTTCTAATAGTGATGTCAACAGAGAACAATTCACAGACATAATTACTAAAAAATTATCAGAGACTTCCTTGTCAAGTATTTTGTATGTTTATAAAGCTGTTGGTGACTCACTTTAAGCAGTCTGGGAGACTTATTTGATTTGGAATTGGGGTTTTATTATAGCTTAGCTGTTATGTAATAGTTTACTCAGACTAAATGGTCAGCTATTCTTCCATGTCAACATTGTCCTTATGTGTGCACTGAGGTTCCTTATAAGTCTCTCAGCAAATCATATCTAACTACTTTTCCATACTTTCACCCTTGGAATACAGTCCTCATTAAAGCTGAGTACTAGAACAGCCCTTTGCTTAATTACCCATTAGATTGCCTGCCATCCACCGTAAAGTTCAGCTGCTGCAGTACTAGCCACCTTGCTCAGTTGAGTTCGCTGTGTCATGAGGAGCAGATCTCTCTAACATGCACGCTGCCTCAGTAAATTTTGCCAATGTTTGTTTTAGAGGTAATTTCATAGCACACAGAACACTGCCATTTATGCCAGGCAGGTGCATTCACTCATTTCCTAGGCTATAGCACAAGCTGCAATTAACGTTGCCTGTCTCTCCAGTGTCATTACTGTTCAAGCAAAGTAATCTGGATGTAATTTTCACACTGGCACTAAAACGGAGTTTCAGTGATTCCACAAGTTTCTTTTTCCAAGGCATTCCAGCACAATCAGCTCTAGAATTACCCATCTTTTTCTTTGATTGCTGTCATTCCTTCAGACAAACTCCAAAACTGTATTTGGGATTTTATGAAAGATTAGCACAGCTAATCCTGCTGTCCCCTGTTCCAGAATCTTCTCTGAGAGACTTCAAGCATTTTACATAGCTGAGATGTAGCTGGTATTTGCAGAAAACCCTGAGATCTTTGTATGTCAGTGCAAAGTTGTTTTGATTTCTGTGTTGCATGCCACCGTATTGACAAGCCATTGCAGATGAATAATGACCACTATGCCCATCAATATTATATTTGGATTTACACTACCAAAGCACATGTGGCATCACTAGCAAACCATAATAATTTTGGGTTGCCACTCTGAGAGCTCTGTGTAGGGGATTATTAGTACTCTTTTGCATACTTTCATTTTTTTCTCATCCGTAAATGTTATTTAGATTAAATTTAAATTATCAACTGCTCTCAAGCTCCTACATAATTTCCTGGAGATTTATTTTACTACAAAGCACAAAAATGTATCAGTACCAATATGTTTTGTGAAGCACCTCTTACTCTGACTGTAATCTCTTTGGGGCAGGAATAGCCTGTATTGGTTGTGTGTGTACCAATGGCTGATGTACTAGCAAACTGCTTCAAGTGCAGATGATGCCCTGGAGCACAGCCTCAGCCCACAAGAAGCTTCAGAAAGAGCTGTTAGAAAAGACATTTTCCTAGTGACTAGTACTTGTCCTGGTGACTAGTACTAGTCTATTTCCCAGCACTAGTACTTAGTACTGTAGATGTCAGGGTACTCAGCTATTACAACACAAAGCAGAGATGTCAGTCTGTTCCACTCCCATTTGGTACTCAGAGCCTGTTGAATTACCCCACCTAAGAGAAGAAACGCCTGAGGAAATTTGGCTTCTAAGTGTCCCTAGAAGTCAATATGAGCTGGGCATCTAAAACCTGCTTTCCAAACTCTAGACCCTCTCTGACAGTAGGATTGTTCAAAGAGCTTCTGTGGATGGAGCTTTTATGGCACTCCATCTTTCCAGAAGGTGACTGAAACTTTTTTAACCAAGAAGTAGTGGGCAAAGTGCTGTCCTAATGTCTATGAGTAAATCGTGACTCCTCTGGTATCAAGACACCTGATCTTGTACTTTTCCCTTGCCCTTTCCCACTTCTACTACAGTGTTTGTAGCTCTGGTCTTGGGAAGGTCTTTTCTACTGAAGGATATTTTGGAAAGCAAATGTAAAATTAGAGGGTTTCTAATGACCTTGGGGAACCTCCACTGCTGCAGGGCTTACCCACACAAAGGCTTTTGAGGGGTGGTTTGAAAACTGAGGGTGGTAAAGAGCCACTTACATGCTTCTCTGCTGAACTCTGGCAAGCGGTTCTTTGGCCATAGCAGACAAGTTGGCCATGAGTAGCTACTCTGAGTCCACTGAAAGCATCACTCCAGCACCTGCAAAGGAAGGCTTCTTGGTGCAGTACAAACCGAGGTCATTCTTTGTTGCTAGGAGGCATTTGGTGCCTGCTGTGAATCCTCACACCAGCAATGTAGCTATGAAGTGAAGGTCCTGTGTGAAAAGGCCCTTCTCCTGTGTCCAATGACACTAAGCACACCTATTTACATAGACACCTCCAGAAAACCTTAAAGGGAGGGCAAAGAGTATCAGTTTGCTCTGAGCTTAGCCTCTTTCCATTGTTCTTGTTGTACAGATTAGTAATGAGCAGATCTTCCCCATCTGCCTATCTCTCTGCCTATCTTCCTCATCTGCCTATCTCCAAGGCACTCATCACAGTGTGAAGACCAGGAGAGGAAGGGGAGGAGGTGACAATGGACCCACTCAGCCCCATGTCCTCCCTGGCTCTGGACCGCAGCCTTTTCCCACGTGCTGGGGAGAGGGTTTGTGCCCAAGCCAGGCCACACAAAGTAGTTGCTGTCCCTCTTTGTCTGGAGGTGGTTTGCTTCGGTATGGTGGCACGCCTGACAGCCTTTGGGCTAGCATCTCTGTTTAATGCCGCATTTCTGTATATACATCGTATTAGTGGAGGCATGCTACAGCTTTTTCTCTTCGCAACTGCTTTTGCAGTGTTACTGGGGAGCTGTTCATCTGAAGAACAGCTATCCTGGAAAACAGAGTAGTGTCAGTGTTGGCTGTCAACCTGGAAAAAACTAGCACAGCACAGAGAAAGCATCGACCCAGTTTTGCTTCTCATCAGCACGGGCGGCTTGCAGTCTTATGAGGGCATCCAGAAGTGTCAGTGTTTTGTAAAGTGGTGCCTCCAAAATGTGAATAAATAGATGTAAATGATAAAATTTACAAGCCTGGGAGTCGTTCTGCCTCTTGCCACTGTGTCCTGTGTTCAGAGTTGCCTTCCCTGGGCTGCAGGCGGTGTGTGGCTATGAGATGTGTCTTGCAACTGCAGCAACGAAACAGAAGCACTCGGTGGGTGAAACTCACTCTTTGTGGAGGTCCCTGCACCATTTAACCCCTGCCTCAAATGTCTCCAGAGCTGAGCTGAGTGGGAATTTAGCCGTGCCTGGAGTGCAGCAGGAGTCCTACTTGTTAGGTGGGAAGGAGCACGTTAGCCAGCCTGAAGTGTGTTCTGCAGGAGAGGTGACCCAGCTGGGCAGCCTCAGGGGCCTAACGTGCTCAGTTCTTTGTCCTTCCATGGCAATGCAGCCCAAGGGATGGAAAATTTGAAATGGACAAGAGCGCTTAAAGGGTAAAAAGTTATTTTAAGTACACAGTGTTTTGTAAACTATTTAAGTATCTAAGCTATACTCATTTATGGCATGACTGAGCAAGGTACAGAAGCCTGTATTTAAGCATGCAAACACTCTAATCAACCTCAGCAATGCTGCTACATGCTTAGAATTGAGTATCATCATGAAATGAGTTCCTCAATTTGTGTTTTTATCTGGCTTTGTAAAGCCCATCTCTTCACCACTGAATTGCATGTGAGTCATTTAATTCAACCTGAGCCTCAAGTCAGCAAGCTTAAGTCTTTTGAATAGTCATTATCATCTTCAATAGACCTTTCAATTATGAAAAGGTTCTGCTTCTTTATAGAAAATGCATAAACAAAATGTTCTTTGCTAAATGGCAACAGCAGAAACATTTAGAGGTATAAAAGAGGTGGAGAGAATGACTCATGTATATATAGCTCTGAACACTGTACTTTTTGAAGCTACTTCTGGATAAGAAGGTTAAAATTGTTATGAAACCAATGAAATTTGTGGCTGTTTTAATTTGGATTTTTTTAAAATAACCCCCTCTTATATATTTAAATATATGTTTTTTAATCTTTAGAGGCATATTTAGAGAAATATTAGAAAGATCTTTTGTAAAGCTAATATACACATTTTTAAAAGTTATTTTCAATTGTTATTAGTCAGTGAAATTTTGAATTTTGGTGAGTTCTAAGTGTGTGCATATGCAAAAAGAGCAGTCATAAAATAACATTAAAACACAAAACTCCTGAACAGCTTGTACTTTCCAAAAGTGTTTCTGTTACTTTTTATAAGATATACATGGAGGAGAAATAGCTGGTGTGGTGATCAAGTGGTTAAGAAAGCAGATCCAGTAAATAAATTGTGTTTTGGAGTGTCTGCATGTAGCTGGAGACCAGGGAGCAGGGGAGGGAGGTGCTCGGCATAGGGGCTGCTTGAACTTTGTTAAAGAGAAAAGCTTTGAGGGTATCCTGTGCCACAGAAAGAAATGTGTGTCAGAGCTGTATGTGTCTGTGTATTTATGTGGTGTGTGGGGGTGAGAGAGAGGGTCCTGGAAGCAGAAACTAAATGAGGGATGTGGTCCTGGAAAGAGAAAACTAGAGAAAGGCCAAAGAGCATTGCTGAGCTGGATCCAACCCTGGGACATCACTCCAGCCAAAGAAGCTGTGAGTTAGACTTTTTTTTTTTTTTTTTTTTTTTTTCATGTACATTTTTATTACATTCTGAGTAATTTCCCACAACATTCCACATTTTTAAAACCTTTTCAGAAGGGGAAAGGGAGGGAGGCTTGAGAAACATCAGAACTTTTTTTTTTTTTTTTGAGAAATTCCAGATCTCTTGAGAGCATAAAGCATTTTCAAGGTTCCTTACCCATACTGAAAAAGCTAATGATGACATAACCAAATAGACTATGAAAGAACAGCAGCTGCTCAGACAGAAGAAAACCGTAGGGGGTAGATCCTCAGCGGGCAACCACTGGTGAAATCAGTGGCAGCACGAGGGATTTCAGTGCCTGATTGTCCATGGTGGTGAATAAAGGACATGAATCCTCTTTCTTCTGTAGGGCATTTTGTACATGCTGCTGCAGCGTGGGGGTGCAGAGCATGTGCCTCACTTTGTGCAGCGGGAAGCCCGGGGCCAGCTGAGTCACTGGCACCTCACAGAGGGCAAGTGGTGGAGGCAGGAATAAGGCACATCCTCCAGTTCTAAGTGCAGAGCCAGCACACAGATTTGGGTGAACCCTTGCAAATTCCTTCATTGTGCCCAAGTAGGCAAGGTCAAGTTGTTTGCAAAGCTCACATAATCAATGGCCTCTTCTGCATTAAGTTTTGGTCATTTTTGTTGCCTCTGATGGCTGTTGTTACTGTTTGTCATTGCTATGGCTTGTTTTTATTTTTTATTTTTTTACTGTTTGCACTTCTCAGAAGAGCTGGGGAATGGTTACAGCCTGGGGGTGATGATGGCAAAACTCACTAAATAATTTCTGAGTACTGTGGGAGATACATCCTCCCATCATAACATTTTTATGGCAAGTTTAATGTTCAGCTCATCTGGAATAAGCTGTGAGAGCCACACTACAGGAAGCTGTCAGAGTTACTGACGATTTTTTATTCTCTTTGGAGGAGAAGAAAACACAGGCTTCTGTCCTTAGTGGATTCTGTGATTTGTGAAGCACTGAAAGAGATCAGATTTCTGCAGAAAAGGAATATCCAGTGGGTAACTATTTGTGCCAATTCCAGTTCAAACATAAGCCTTTCTTATACAAATAGTTCACGGCAGAGCAAGAGGTATTAAGAGGGATGTGAGCTGTAACCAGAGCAGAGGGAATGCTAATATTTTGTCCGGACTGGGGTTTGGGAGGTGGGTTTATTACTGTTTAGAATAAGAATCGAGAAATTCTGGAACAGCACTGTGCTTTATTTTTGTTCTGTTGTGAAATTCCATCCTTACAGCACAGCTCTGTCTTTCTGCCCATGCAGGAAAACCATTTTCTTTTCCAAATGGGCTAGACTGTGCGTTTTATATGCTACCCCACATTGTGGGCACTGAAAAACTGTACCAATCTGGGAAGCGGCCGCGCAAAGCTACACCGCCCCACCCTTCAGAAACAAACTGCTGGTGTGGGGAAGGTGGAGAGGAATTTACTACTTCTTTTTAAGTGGTGCAGCCACTCGCTTCTGCCACATGGAGCACAGGAGGGGGTGGAGACATGCTTCTACACCCCCTCCAGCCCCCCCTTCCCCGCCTCCTCTCCAAAGAGTTGCTCCTGTGTTCCCTTGAGCAAAGAGGCTGTGATTCTTGGCAGACTTCATGTCAGCTACACAGGTCAGGGGGAAGTCATTACTTCCTCCTCCCACACTGCTCAGTCATGTTAGGTTAGGACAAGACTTTGCAAGACATTTCCCAATATTTGCAATATAGCTTATTATATATCTTTCCCATAAAGTAAAGGAGGAAACGGAAATGGGCCATAAACCTTAAAATTCTGGAAAATGAGGCTTCTTGGTTGATAGGTAACAAGGTATCAAAGTATATTAAATAGGGAAACTGAATAATTTGTGGTTATGGCTCTCATCTGAGGATGGGGAACTCAAATTCTGTTCTTGACCATACCCCAGACTCCTTCTCACTTAGGCTGCGAAGATGTTCTCTTTCTTTGTTGTTGTTATTGCCCTTACACGTCCATAACCTCCTTGCACTTAGCTTCCATTGTTGGTAAATTTGAAAACCTTCGACAAGAGAAGGGCCTTTATTTCCCCACCTGGTAAGGACAAGTGGGAGAAAGCAGGTCTGTAGTAGCAAAGTATTTTCTACCTTTGCTGTAAAGCACTCTGAGACAGCAAATGAAAGACAAAGTAGAACATTGTGTAAGCCCTCACTATTGCTGTAAGGCTTCATTTATCAAACGCAGATAGCAGTAAGTAGTATCACAAAAGTGATAGGGATAACATTGGGATCTAGGCTATCATGTTGGGAAAAGGAGAAAGGAAAAGAGAGAAGTAGGCGGGCTACTAGAAACACTATCTGTTCTAGCCTTAGCAAGTATTGAAAGCCAAACAGGCTTTATTGTATGCTGGCCTAAATTTCCCTCTCCATGAAATTTCCCCCCTCTCCCCACGCTGTCATATTACAGGAAAATTTGGGGTTCCAACATGGCAGCAGAGAGCAGACAGTTAAACAACCACCTGGCTGCAGAGCATCACAAGTGACAGTGCCTTCTCTGAAAGAGTTAACATCAGAATCTTGCTTTCTCTCTCTCTCTCTCTTTTTTTTTTTTTTTTTTTTTCCCTGTGAGATGCTCCAAAGCCAACTCATGCTTAGAGCTCATTCCTATTGATAACACTGCCATACCTTTCCAAAGCCTTCCAATTATAAACATTTGCATGGGGACATTTCTGTAAATCACTCACACCTTTCCATTCGGGATACTCGGTCTTTCCCAGGTTATAAAGATGGTGTGTGTTGATGTTATTGTAAAATGCCTGGAGGAGCTGGATGCCATATCTGATGGTATGCTCTTGCAAAGGCACTGCAGCAGACTGAACTAAGCTTCCAATAATAAACAGTGACACTAACATAAATATTTGTGGTTATGCTTTCCATTTTTTCCTTATAGGAAAGAAGTTAAAATTTTGAAATGCTTCAGTGATGTGATCAGTGGACAGTAGTGGGAAAGAATGTCTTCAAAACTTGAATTGTGTTCAACATAAGGAAGGAAGATCTGAAAGAGCAGAAGATATTTTTGTTAATCAGGATATGGCACTTTCCAACATCTGGACGTCAAAACACTTGTTTTGAATTCAATACTATTAACATGTGTCACTTAAATGAATTTTTTCCTTCAGAGCTGATTGGGTGCTTACAATTTTTGGCAAGGGTTTTTCAGGCTGTTGCTTACATTACCTGACCCATGGTCTGTTTGTCTTGTGATCTCTGTGGGAAAAAAAAACAAGAGAACTCCAGCCCCCTCCCATTGCCACCCCCCAACAAAAATCCCTGAAAATAGATCACAACCCAGAAAAAAGTTCTAGAATTGTGTCTCATCCTCCCAGTGAACCATTTTGACCAGAGGGTAAACTCATGGGATTTCTGTTGCTTTTGCCTATGATATCATGTAACACCAAATGAAAAAGTATCTGATTCTTCTGAATATCATCAAGATATGACTAAACAGAATACAACAGCCTGGGAACCCAGCAAAGAAGCTTGAATAAAAGGTCAGAGAAAGATCAGGCATCAGCTCTCTCTCTTTGCAAAATGATAAAACTAACAGGGAGTGACTCAGCTTCCCCTGATCAAAAAAGCTCCTTTCTTTGCAATGTAAACAACATAGTTGGTGTCCTTGAAAACCCAGACTGAAACATCAACCAGTACTGGAAAATGCGATACCCCAGAATGCCTTCCCTATCCTGGGCATCACTGATATTTCAGTGGGTTTTATTCCCTCTGACTGCCCAAAAGAGAGGGCTGCATGAGTAAAAGGGAAAAAAAAAAAAGTTGTGTGTGGACTGTGAGCTCAAGTGTGTGAAACAAATATTTTGTTTTAAAAATATGAAACTATTTTAACTATTTAAGCAGCAAATTGAGTTATGAGTAATATAAACTAGATTTTTTTTTTTTTTTTTTTTTTTTTAAAGGTGGGGAGTGTGGCTTTGGAGGAATTAATTAAAAATGAGCCTAATAAAGAGTAACTCTTCCAAACTGAAACTTGGTGTCTAATTTTTTTGCTGAATAACTTGTTTTGAAGAATAAGAGACTTTTGCTCTTGCCAGGTCCCTGCAGCTAGATTTTATGGCTACAATGAATGAGTATGCATCTGTGTAAATGCTCTTTAATTTTCTTTTTAGATCATATTTACACTGCTCAGACAGAAAAGCTGCTGAATGTTTTAATTAGCCCTCCTATGGCTCTGAAAACATTTGAAATTTCCATGCAGCATGAAAAGCTTGGCGAACAAATAAAGGCTACAGTTGCTAGATGCTCACAAAGGTGGTGAGATGTTTAAAGTGCACCAGTTGTATTTGTTTTGGGTTTGGGATGGGGCTCAGGGTTTATCACGTGTGCTGAGTGCTGGATACTACAGCCATCACTTGCTGCACATGTACCCAACCTGTGGTGTGGGTAGGCTGCTTTGGACTCTCCTTGGCTTCTGCAAAATGACACAAAGGCATGGGAAGAGCAGCAGCTTGGTCCTGCTTGAGGGACATTTCACCAGCCTTTGTCACCTGCTGGGAAGGTCTCATATTTTCAGAAATTTGACAGAGAAGAAGAAATCAAGTCATTTGAACAAATTAAAGCTTTCTATGGAATCATTGTTTTTAATATAATTTTCATAGACTCATAGAATCAATGAAGCTGGAAGACACTTCATGAAGTCCTACAGTAGGACCTCATTAAGAACAACATTTTGCACACCGATGTGGAGCTGGCAAAAGCTGCCAGCTGCAGGGAATCTCTTCTCTTTGTTTATTCATAGAACACATACAACTGTGCAAACATCCTAACGCTGGGCTGTCAATTCATTTCAGCCAGAATCCATCCCTTGGGGATTGTTTGGCCTCTGCACTGACTCTATCAACACAGTTGCTAATTAACAGAGAACCATACCACTGGAACTGTATTGCAAAGGATGATCTAATGCAACCGCTGCATGGAGGCAGGGCTGGGAATCTTAATGCTGTGTGTACTTGCTGAGTTTGCAATGTAGACATTTGTCCCCAAAGACCTAAACTGAAACCATGAATGGAGCTGTGGCTTTTTGTAATGTTCCTGCAACATTTATAGTTTAGATTGTAATCTGACAATGAGTGATTGCCCTTAGCTTGTACTCAGCATCTCCTAAAGAGCAAAAGAGTCGTCTTGGTTTTGGGATTAGAGATAAAAGGGAAAGAATAAAATTGGGGCACAGCAAGAAATTATGCTCGGGGATTTGAGAGCTTTGTTAAAAAGGATGACAATTTATTACATTTAAAGTTCAAGGGAAAGCTAGAAAAAAGTATGGCACAAAATAAATAGAAAATTAAAAAAAAAAAAAAAAAAAAAAAAAGGAAGTTGGAGGTGGAAAACACTAGGACACGTCCTGACTGAAAAACAAGATTGTTCCCATGTTTCTTTGAACAAAGAAACAGACAATTAGAATAACATAGAGGAGATTGTACTGCAGAGGACATTTGGCACTTCCATGTGTGATGTGTTGTAAAGGCTAGTTTTTATCTGAAAAAAACACAGCCCAAAGAACAACACAAAACCAGAAATTTTCTGAAACACTGCCTGCTCCCTACCCCCACTTTCATTTAAGTTATAATTTTAGTAGTTTGAGCCCTGAAAAGTTAATGTATTTACATTATTCTAGCTGAATTCTGGCTTGAGGTCAGCTTCTGGACTTTGCCATCTTGTGGCATGGTGCTGCACTGCGACCATCCTTCCTGCTTTTCCGTCTGCAGATGCAGCATCTTTAAACAATGTGCTTTCATAGAGGCCTCACAACAGTCTTTGACTGGTTCTTTCTACAAACTTCAGTTTTTCCTATGTTTAAGTTGTACAGACCAAGTTCCTGCTGTCCTATGTTCCCCTGCCTGTCCTTCCCAGGACTATACTTTTTAGCAGAGGATACTCAGACAGAGACAACAGATCTCAGAATCACACAGACTCTATAGGGAACTGCTATACTTTTGCCATGCTTTTTATTGCAGCAGTCCACATGCAACAGCCAAGTCCTACAGTTACCACAGGTGTTTCCTATTTTTTTATTCTAAACATTGGTCACGTATGCTATTAATGACATACCATTGTACTTAAAGGTGCTGGGAAATGATTAATGTATAAAAGTGACTACTGTGAGCTTCTGATCCACGTTTACTGGCTTTCAGTAAGCTAGTTAGGAGAACTCAGGTCACTTGCAGTAGTTCTGTCTCAGCGATCTTCCTTACTGAGAGGTCTCCGCAGAAGACAATGGAGGCTTTGCTGATTTTCAGTTCTGCTCAGACTTCTCCAATCCTAGCAATAGAAGAGCTTTGAGACACCAGGGTCCTTCTGTCTCCTCTTTGCCAGAATGATGACTTCATTTTAATATTAGTTGTAATAGAGCTTAGAGGTCAGTCAAAAAGATGTCTTGCTAACTGGTTTATCTAAGGCTAGCCATCTGTGGCTATCCTCTCTAAGTGATAAGCCTGAAATCCAGTGAGGAAGAACCTGAGTGTAACAAGTCTGCAGAGAGGTGGTAGTCCTGTTAAATAGGATTGCAGTAATGAGTTTATACTTTCTTCTCCCAGTTGGACTGTGAGGAAAAAAATATTCTTCAGATGCTTCAGTCTATAGACCTGGTTGGAAAAAGATGCAACAGAAGGAAAATGAAATAGATAAGTTAAACTGGGAAAAGAAAGAAGGAGGGAGATGAAGGAAGGAAGGAAGGAAGGAAGGAAGGAAGGAAGGAAGGAAGAAAGGAAGGAAGGAAGGAAGGAAGGAAGGAGAAGAAAAAGGAAAAGGAAAAGGAACAGAAAGAAAGAAAAAAAGAAAGAAAGAAAGAAAGAAAGAAAGAAAGAAAGAAAGAAAGAAAGAAAGAAAGAAAGGGAAAGAAAGAGGATTTTCAATGCCAAAGTTCATTTCAAGTTTGTTGATGTTGCTTTGTTTTTGTTGTTTTAAACAGAAAAACAAAGGATCAGTTGAAACCATGACTAAAGAAGAGATTTCTTTGCTTTAAGAGTTTTTTTTTTTTTTTTTTTTCAAGATACTTCTGGTACCTGAATTTTGTGAATCTGTATATCTCCTTAGAAAGCTTGGACTCTTCTTCTTCTTCTTCTTCTTCTTCTTCTTCTTCTTCTTCTTCTTCTTC